>NW_010543962.1:131680-132119 GCF_000687285.1 Phaethon lepturus | reverse complement strand
TGAACTTGTTATAAGGATCTAGATTCCTCTCTCTCTTTATTGAAGTTACGCCTTGGTAGAAGTCTCTTGGCCTGGGTAGGTTCACGCAGGTGTAAAATCCATTTTGCTTTTTCCTGGTTATCCATTTCAGTTTTCAGGTTCCTGTTTTCAGTGAGAGCTGAAAATGGTTGGACTTGATGTTCTTGAAGGTCTTTTCCAACCTTAATGATTCTGTGATTCTACCTGTACAGGGAAAATTGCTGTATTCAGATGCACATGAATGTTGTGGCATTTTAGGGCCTGTTTCCCGGTATAGTGCATGAAGAACAGTCTGGACTCAAGTCCTGGATTCAGCCCTGGAAATTATTGAAGTGTGAACCTAAATCTGCATTCCCTGGTGCAGGTACAACTTGAGCATTGAAGTGGCACAAAACTAGGATAAGCATGCCCGCTTCTGTCA
>NW_010543962.1:120899-131656 GCF_000687285.1 Phaethon lepturus | reverse complement strand
AATGTATTAAATTACTAAATTAAAAAAGCAATCTATTTGTACCTCTGGAAATGATTAAAATCTTAGGAAGGGTAACCCCATTCCTTTCAAAATGCTGTTTTGGCTTTTTTTCTACCCAAGGAAGTGGACAAGGAAGTGTTGAGTACTACATTACTGCTGTCCTTCAGTATCTTTTTAATGAATTCTTTTAATGGAATACATTCTTCCTTGTTTTGTGCACCACTGATTGCAATACATTTGAAATACACCAAAGGCAGTAGCTCTCTTTAAATAATTTCTTAGGTTAAATGTAATAAGTGAGAAGAAAGAGGTATCTAAAAAAATAAAAAATTTCCAGCTTGTGACTTTTGCTTCATAAAAATCTCCTGACTCTACAAGAAGTGCTTCCCAAGCTGAGGAAGTAACTAGTGTGGTATCCAGAGCCTTTTCTCCAGATTTTTTAGCTCTACCTCTGCAGAGAATTCCTGTCAGCCTTGAATTTCTTTGATGTGTTGTGACAAATGCTGCCTTGCTGTGTTTTCTGCCCCCACTCCAGCCTCCAGAGGATTAGGGATCACGTGCTACCTTAGTTTAATGTTCTTGACCTTTTTCAGATGATTGACACTGCTGAATGATTACAGTGAAGCAGCAATTATCCACTAGCTGTG
Source organism: Phaethon lepturus (assembly GCF_000687285.1). Classification (NCBI taxonomy): domain Eukaryota; kingdom Metazoa; phylum Chordata; class Aves; order Phaethontiformes; family Phaethontidae; genus Phaethon; species Phaethon lepturus. The sequence goes on along the minus strand of NW_010543962.1, from coordinate 131,009 downwards.
TTACGCTCATTTCAAGGAGAAAATAAATGTTATTTGAGATGAATATATGAATATGGACTGTGTCTTTCTGCTGAGTAAATGTAGGAGACCTGCCTGTAGTGTGTCATGATTTCTTTCCTATTTGTTCTATTTTGTGGTACTTTCAGCACATTTCCCCTGTGCTCTCTCCCTTCTAAATGCTCCACTGTGCTCTGATCCTGTTAGCACACATAGCTAAGAGAGCTAAATCTTTTGGGGTTGATCAGCAACATAAAATTCCTCAGGCTCAAAGGCTCAAAGATGGTGGCAGGCATGGCAATGTGTACCTTCTTACATATTTTAAAAAATAAAATAAGAAATGAAAGCACCCTAAGCTACCAGCAATGTATTTATGATGTGAGCACATAAAGTTTTATAGTGATTTTGCAGTATAGCTTCCATAGTGTTTTATTGGGTTTTTTAGTCTTTTTTTTTTTTTCTTTTCCCTTCAGTGAATTTCCCACAAGAATTCTGTCAAGGTTTGGCTCATAAATAGCAATGAGTTTTGTAAAGTTCCAGTACGCACAAAACAAACAGCAACTTTACCAAATGTTCAATGCAAACAGATCCATGTGTCTCTTCTTGTTACTGTTTTGGAAGACATTTTACAGAGCACCTGTCTGGCTTTAATGAAAGTTCGCACACAGAGATGCAAATTTGAAGGAAAAAAAAAAATCGGGCACATCGTCGTAAGGGCTTCAATACTGGGATTTTGTCCTGTGTCAAGGGGTTGTATCTGTGATGCTACATCACCATTGTTGTAATCAATAATGTTATGACTATTAACATTGAATAATAAATATTATACAATTACACAATTATAATAGTAATACCATTAATGCTATTATGGTTATTAATATTGTTATTATGTTGCCACAGCCCCTTTTTAAAAGGTAACTTTTTTTTTTAACCTGTAGGCCATCGAACATTGTTCATTGGAGTTCACGTGCCACTGGGTGGAAGAAAAAGTCACCGACGCCATAGGCACCGTGGACATAAACACAGAAAGAGAGACAGAGAGCGAGATTCGGGATTAGAAGATGGAAGAGAGTCTCCTCCTTTTGGTAAGATAAATTTTATTTTTGCATAGATCTTTTAATAATAAATAGCAGTATGCTTGGACACAATTAGCAGTGGGGTTTCAGAGAACCCACTAGAGCCCCTGCATCTCTGCTGGAGGGTCAAGATTTGTTCATCTGATGAAGGGCGGTAGCCAGTGGCAGTTAATACGTGAGAAATCTCAGTCATTCCTGCCACTGTAGGAGACTGTCCATGAGTGTTCTCATACAGGTAGACTGCCACCACCCGTGAGGGGGCCAGGTGCTTTATGGCACCAGCTGCCCTCAGTGAAGGCTCCGGAGTATTGCTCCTAAAACATAACATCGAGGAGTTGTGGTTCTTTACAATTAGTTTTATAATAATGTTGATGTTATTGAAGCTGCAGTGTTTTATCAGATACGAATTGCAATCCAGATTGTGTTTGCCTTTTTCCTTACATGACATTGTAATGTGCCATTGTGAGATGAGCACACCAGCAGTGTGCCCAGGTGGCCAGGAAGGCCAACAGCATCCTGGCCTGTATCAGAAATAGTGTGGCCAGCAGGAGTAGGGAAGTGATTGTGCTCCTGTACTCGGCACTGGTGAGGCCGCACCTCAAATACTGTGTCATTTTTGGGCCCCTCACTACAAGAAGGACATTGAGTTGCTGGAGTGTGTCCAGAGAAGGGCAGCGAAGCTGGTGAGGGGGCTGGAGCACAAGTCTTATGAGGAGCGTCTGAGGGAACTGGGGTGGTTTAGTCTGGAGAAGAGGAGGCTGAGGGGAGGCCTCATCACTCTCTACAACTACCTGAAAGGGGGTTGTGGTGAGGTGGGTGTTGGTCTCTTCTCCCATGTTAACCAGTGGTAGGACGAGAGGAAATGGCCTCAAGTTGCGCCAGGGGAAGTTTAGACTAGATACTAGGAAAAATTTCTTTACTGAGAGAGTGGTCAAGCATTGGCACAGGCTGCCCAGGGAGGTGGTGGAGTTGCCATCACTGAAAATGTTCAAAAAACATGTGGATGTGGCACTTCAGGATATGGTTAAGGGGCACGGTGGTGTTGGGTTGATGGTTGGACTTGATGATCTTAAAGGTCTTTTCCAACCTTAACTATTGTGTGATTCTGAGATGAGTCCGCTAACTGAGGACTTGAGAGCAAAGAGGAGAAAATGCCTTTCAATAAATGAACCTGATACAAAACTCCCAAAATTCTCAAGATTTTAAACTAAAAAACATTACAGGGAACAGAAAAAGGTAGTCATGAATAAATTAGTCAAGCTTTGTCTCAAAACACATGAGAGTTATTATTTACTGTCCAAAAATAGAAAGCATGTGTGCTGAAATGTCCAAGGCTATAGTGTTGAAAATATAATGGAAGCATGTATAGAAAACAATTCTTCTGTGTCCAACAGAAGAATGTTGTTAAATTGTTAGGGAAATGTGCCAATGTAATTTCAGGTTACAGAATAGTAATTATAAGTCCTTGTTTTAATCTGAAGTTTGTATTATGTATGTAGAAGTCTTTGGAGCAAGTAGATTATAAGTGCTGATGGTTAAGTATATTGTAAAGAGCTTGAAATACTCAAATCTTTCACAATGAATTTTGCCAGGAATGAAACAAAAGCAAGACTATTTCAAACATAGTAGGTATGAGTTATGTTTTGAAGACTGCACAGTGAAGAAGAAATTGGCTGTGGTGGATCTGTCTGGAATGTATTTCAAATGTACAAGGACTCAATACTATACTGAAACCAGTTTCTTGGAAAAGAACAGAGTTCATAAATTATTAAAATAGTTTTCAAAAAGAATGTGCATATATACATACAATGTTAGATTAAAAAGGAACAATTGAAAGTTACATTAGCCAAGAAGTGAGATATCTTAAACTATGAAGCAACGTCTTCTGTTGAGTCATCTGGTTTTATTCAAGTGCCAGTGTGTGACACATTTTGGCTGAGAACTTAGCTCTGTTCTTTCAGCTTCTGGAGACCTAAGCTTGTGTCCTGCCTAGTGTCAAAAGTAAAAAAAAAAGAAAAAAAAGTAGTTAACTGGCTGAATCTGTCCTTAATAGTCTTTGACAGTTACACATACAATAAAATGCACTGTTCGACACAGTTCTGTGTTAAGTGAAAATCAGCCTATTTTCAAGAGAGCTCCAAGAGCGGAGTAACAGTACTGTGAAAAAGATAGTTTTGAAGTGCATTTGTAAATTGATGTTCACAGCACTTGTCTGTAGGCATGCTTGTTTGAAATAAGTGTGGGACTGCACTTTTGTAAATCATGTTTTCACTTAAGGTATTATAAGTACCAGTTAAAGGGTGCATAGGTCATGTCACATAAGTTAGTACTTTTAAAAGCCCAGGACAGACAAGATACAGGCCAGAAACAAGCAAGTCTTGTCTGGATCCTGAATGCTGAAGATACTCTTCAAAATGCTGGGGTGGTAACGATTCAAAAAGAGCCAAAGGCAGAACTACCAAACATTCAGAAAGATCTGGAAAGATCCATTTTTTTAATCTAAGTAGTAAAATTTGAGAATTTTTCCCCTTGGCTATCTGACTCTTGGAAGTTTAGCCAGAGCGCCAGACTTTGACTGAGCTTTGACATCTGTCCATCCAGGCAGAAATGTGGCATCCCCTAGACAACAGTGAAAGGGATTTGCCTTATGAAGGCAAATCTGAAAATTACAGTGATGAAGGGGTTACACACAATCAGAGCAGGCAGACAAAATTATGCAGGGATTAATCATAGTCTATATCCACATCCTCACCTTTACTATGGATTTTCCTGATAGGAGTTTTGGACAGGTTGGTGTGTTGCCTGTGGAGAAACATTGCCTTTAGGGAAAATGTAAGCATAGTTTTTCTATGGAAGGGAGCAACAGATATTTCCCGCACTAAATCTGAATCCACTAAACCTCAGTAATGCTTCTTCGCTCCCGTTCCCTTCGGCCACAGCACTATAACAGTACCCAGAAGCTGAAGGAAGTTGCAAGGAAGACAAATGCACTTCCTACTCTTGATGTGTAACTTAATATGAGGGACAGTGCTACCTACGAGACGAGATCCAAAATAGTCCCTTAATTTATGAATCATTCTGATTTAATTGAACACGCAGAAATGTGTAGCTCCCTCTCACCATATACCCCTTTTAATGCATTTCTGCTGAGTAGTAGGAGGCTGTGTTCTTGGGAACTGGGGGGAGGAGGGGAAAGAAAAAACATTTCAGTGAGCAGGTGCAAGAAGAAAGACAGAGAAAATAAGCACTGTGGGATCAGCTGATAGAAAACAGTGCTTTGAAGTAAGTCAGAAAAATACATTAGGGTTTTTATGACACAAGAAATAAATTAGCAATGTTTTGAAGCAGTGAAGTATGAAAGGAAGTATAACAAAAGCCAAAGATGCAACAACTGAATAATAGTAAAGGCCTGAAATATTCGGACATGAAATGCTCCAGACTGCTCAGTTAACCAAGCATGGGATGAAGCATTACTTTTTGTCATAATTTTTAACTGCATAATTTTTAACTTCATCTGTGAAGTATCATTAGGTGCAGATCTTGCTCTGCTGTCACAGCTTCAGGGAGCTGCGTGGTGCATGTAGTGCTGTGGGGCTGTGCGGGTCCCCCTCAGAGTGCACAGGTGCCACCTGGTTCCTATCCAGTGAAAAACAATTTCTTAAAAAGTTTTCTTTGTATTAACATGGCTAGAAAACACCTGTGTTCAAATGTAATGCACATGGCTGGAAGTTTCCTGGTAATCCCTTTGAATCCTGTGTGGGAAAGCTGTACCAGCCACTTTCTGAGGGAACATTTCTGCAGAGAATCGAAGATGTTTTTAGAATATTCTGATGGCAGCTCATAAGCTTTTTTTTTTTAAAAAAAATCTCCTACTGTCACTTTTCAAAAATAACCCAGTATTCCCACTGTGCAGATTCAGAGCTTGTAGACAAATAATATGTAGAATATGTAGTTAGTGGAATAAAAAGTCCTGTCATTTGGGGGCACAGATCAGTTACTCAAGTTTCATTTTTGTTTTCCCCACTCGTGTTTCTCGCTGTCTGTTGCCTCTTGATGAGATGAGGTTGTGCAAGATGTTTCCATTTTGCTAAGCTGATGTGCTTTTGAGTTGCATAATTTGCAGATTACATGGCTTGCTCATGGAGAGGCTTTTTTGGGTAGCAAAAATTGTAAGCTAAGTGATTTCAAGATCTAGATTTCCACCGTCTTGCCTCATAATTTTTTTGGAAGGAAGGGAGAAATGCAGTTAAATTATCCACTCTGGTTAAAAATGCAGTAATGCTATTTGCTTTATAGAAGAGGCTGACCATTCCCAGCTGAAATGCTGTTGTAATTAAGGCCCCAGTTTCATGCCTGCTTTAATCTCCCCTCCTCCACAGCCTTCCTTATGGGGCAAGTATTGTGGCTGCTCTGTGCATTAAATGGGGGAACTGACGCAAAATAAAACTAATTTGGCAAAAAAGCCGTTTCTAGCCTAGAGCAGGTCCTTGGTGCTGTTTGCTGAGAAGGCAGCGTGTGCCAGCCCCGGCGGGCTGCAGGGCCACAAGCTGACTGCTCCATCAGCGCTGCGGGTTGTGGTGGCACGTGAAGTCTGGTGCAGATTTCCCTTTGGCTGGTAGGGTTGCACTTGCTTGGTATGCATGTGGACTGTAGTGGCAATTTTCAGTGTTTTTTGATGTCTGTTTTTTGCCTGTGGCCAGTGAAACAGCTCTTCTTGTACTCGCACTTCTGAGTTAAGGATATTTATGTTTCTGTTTTAAAATGGGGTGGAATAAGGAGACTTCAGCTCTCAGCAGGATGTCCTTAAGGACAGGTGTTGTGAGGGTAAAGTGAATGCAGCTGTGAGGACTGGGGTTTGATTTCAGCCTCCCGTGGCATCCTCTAGGACTAGAGACTGTTGGAGCTTGTGCAAGGTTTGTTTGTTCTTTCAAGAAATCTGACTTCAGTGATCTCTAGTTTTAAGAGGCTTACATTTGTAATTCGTGATACTGGATGTAGCAAGGAAAGCTGAGCAGCCCTGGAGGTGAGCCTAACGGGGGCCTGTACGCACCATTCAGGAAAGGTTCTCTGAAGGTAATGCAAGCGAAAAAAGAGTTGCAAAGGGGGACTTTTCTTGGCTACTAGAGGGGTTTGAAGAAAGTATAATGAAAGGACTCAGATGACTGTATTTGGTAGCTAACCTCAAACCTTGAAGGGGTATTAATGGGGCAAATTTAATTATTTGTGAAGAGTATGGCTGTTAAGAGAATTCTCCTACCCTTAACTGTAGGCTTTGTCTGCTGAAGGATGAACTTGGAAATTTGAATCTCTGGGCGGCTGTGGAACAGATTGCAACAAATCTGGATTAAAATAATATATCCTGCAAATAAACTGCAGTTTTAAGAGTCTAGCAAAAAGAGGAGAATGGAAACTTGGGAATTGTCTGTGTTGTCAGATCGAAAAGATAAGATTATTTGTCATAGCCCTGAGGTGATGGAAACAATTCATGCGAAGAAAATACACAGAGTGCTTCCTGAAAACAAGATTATATGTATAGGGGTAAAGTGCCAGAGGAGCAAGCAAGGGAATACTTTCTCCCAACCTAACATACGGTTTCTAAGGTCTGTGAAGAGTTTTTCAGAAGTGTGCTATATGGCTGTTTACTATTTTATGTGTACATTAGTAATGTAGGTTTAGTTTTAATTTTTACCATGTTTTCTGAAAACATTACCTTTTTTCCTTAACAAAAAAAAAAAAAAAAAAATTATGATCCCTACCTTTGCTGATTGCTGAAGGGCAAAGTCCAGTCTGCACAGGAAGGAGTCGGGGGAGAGCCCCCATACACACTTCCTTGGTGAGCACAAGCAGGAGGATGATGAATGTTTGTTTGTGTGTGAAATGATCCATTCTTTTCTGTGATCCTTTGAATTTTTGACACCAATTTCCCCTTTGTTTGAAAGGAGTTGTTACGGATGTCAGCTGTGTTACACCAGTTCACTCCCTGTCTGCAGCCCATCCTGTGCAGTAGGCAATTAAAAAAAAAAATCGTGTGTATTTATTATTACATTAATGTGAATGTACAAGAGATGTACATGAGATATGGCTTAAATCTTGTTTATGAAGTTTATTATTTTATATATGTGTGCAATAGATATATAAAAATACACAGTTTGTATATTTAATATTACTTCAGTGTGAATGTACAAGAGCATGAGACATGGATTAAATCTTGTCTATGAAGTTTACTATCTTATGTGAACTCCCGTTATGTTAATTTTATTTTAATGTTTAGCATGTTTTCTACTGTAGAAAAAGTAAATTTTCACCCTTACATCTATTGAATCCAAAAAGAAGCATTAGCCTACTAATACTATCCTTAAATGCAGGTTCTCAACAGGCTTGGAAATACAGAAACCTGTTCGGGCAATTGAGCCAATAAGAATGTTACCAGAAATAATTTTTTGCACCCTTTTTAGAGGTTATCAAGAGCAGAGGACAAAATTTGGAATACATTTTATATGTACCCAAGGCTGTGTTTCTGCTTGTGGCATGGCTTGGGCAGACTGCGTCCAGTTCTGCCTGAGGGCAGGGCAGTTTGTCTCAGGAGAAATCCTGGCATGCGCTGAGGAGGAGATGTGTATCACTGAACGGTGCAGCGGAGCAGATTGTTGCTGGGCTGAATTTATGTGGAGGGACTGAGAACGATGCTGCTTTCTTACCCTGACCCAGGTCCTGATTTCACTTAGGCAACAGGGAGCAGTCCTGATGCAGAATTGTGGTTGCTCTTGGGGATGTTTTAAACGGAGGAAATGCCGGTTGTGGTTCTTCCTTACATGTGCAAGGTGGGATGGTGATGTAGGCCACCGTTGCCCCTGCCTGCACTCAGCGCTCTTCCAGGGAGCAGCTTTTTATGTCGCCCTCTGGGAATTAGGTTATTAGCAGTTCTGGCTTTCGGTTTTGTTGTTTTGGAGGCATGTCTATGCTCACATCTTGCTTTTGTTTTAGGGATGTTAATAACTTTACAAAGAATCGTAGTAGTGAGTGGTATGTCAGGTTGCTGCAGGGTCACTTCCTTTCTGCAAAAGTGAATTGCAGTGTGAAGCTGTGCTTTTGACAACAGCATATTCACCAGGTCTTAATTTTTACCCTTTTAACAGTGCAGTGGAGTTACACAGATTTTTAAACCTGGAATACTCAGGTTTTCCATGCATGCAGTGAATTTGACGTAGCCGAGGTAGTTTGGATGTCTATGTGTGTACTGCAACGGATGACACGAGCACAAGCTCAGAGAAACCCAGGTATAACACGCAGTCTGGCAGGAGCTCCTGTGGGCTGGTGGAGACACAGCAAACACAAAGCTACTTCAACTTTTCCTCACTGAGATGGCTCATTAGCTGAGCATGGGTGGTTGTTGATGGTACTCCTGCTCCTGTTGTGGACCAGACTTTCTGCCCAGTCCCAGCTGGGCCTGGAGGATTTCCTGAACTGCTGATGAGCCATTTGTTTAGGAGAATCATCAGCTGCTTATTGTGGAACTTCAAATTCATGTTGCTTCTAATATCTCTGTGCTATGATATAAAACAACTGCACTGATAGAAATATTAATGTAACAAATTAGTCCCATTATTTTTTTTTAGCTTAATTTAGATTACTTTAATTGCTTTTTAGAAATAGCAATAATAATATGAAGGTGATTTTTTTTTTTTATGCTGGCTGTACTACTTGAAGTAGGGATAGACACAGATAATACTCAAGTCAATTTCTGTTTTCCTAAATGTCAAAAAAATTTGAGTGTCCTAGTTTGCAAATATTATGCTTCTACACTGAGGATTACATTACCACAGTTTGACAGTCAGCAGTTGAAGTATTCTTTCATGCTGTTTTTGAATCACATATTACTCATCTTCCATATAACACATTAATGACATATTTGGTATTTATTGCTCCTATGAATAAGAGCCAAATCCATCTGGCATTGCTCACATGAGTAATGCTGTTAACTCAGTTTTATAAGTAGAACCAACAGATCTGATTTATTAATATATTATTCATTTATTTTGTGTTCTTGTTGTTTAATTCTCTTAGGATTTTATCCTTGAAATAAAATTATTGTACTATACAGCAAATAAAAACTCCCCCCCCCCCCCCCCCCCCCAGTTTCCAGTGTGATGTCTGAAAATCAAACTGTGGCTTGTAGGCTTCAGACACCAATACAAATTACAGCAGCAAAAAAAGATAGCCAGAATCTAGCAGCTAGTTTTACTGGCGTGTTAACAAGGAAGAAGAGAACTTAGTGCATATTGTGTCATTTGTATAGATTCTTCAGTGTTGTCAGTCAAGTAGCTGTATGTTACACAGAAGACCCGGTAAAAGCAAGTGACAGCACTAAGGTGTTTCCTTGTTACTATTCGCCTGACTTCAAGGGGTTTCTGATCCTCTGCTTTCCTTCCCACGCGGATAGCGTGCCTTTGCATGAGTATCATAACTGTCATAAAACTGCAGCTCTGCTGTACAACACTACTCATTTATTGCTTAACAGTAGCTGTTGCTGTAAATCAGTTCTAGTGATGATTTTATCAAGAGTACAGGGTGTTCTTGGCAATGCTTATTCTCAGATTCTCACTGCAGTCCGGCTCTCTACCAAAGTAGCTTGTTCTCCATGTTCTAGTCATGTGCACTTGTCCTTTGCAAATTCCTATCTCGCTGAATTTTGTTCTTCTGGGAAATAGACTTAACAAGTTGCACACTTCTTGACCAGAGTGTGTTTTGTAGTCTCAGATTAAATCTTGATGTTTGTATTTACTTTATCCTTCTCTAGAATGTACCAACATGTGGATATGAGGAACAGAAAGCATTAAAAAAAATAGGTAGAGAGAGGCTGGAAGGGGGTCTAGAACAGAGGTTGAAATGGTCTTAAAAAAGAGGACTGAAGAGTGAGAGGGCAAAGACATAAAGGGTAAAATGGAGGAGGTTGTTGCTGTTCTTTAATGATTCACCAAAAGTAATTTCTGTCCACTTATTTGTCCCCCTGCAGTTCCATTCTTTAGAGCTTAGTAGT
>NW_010543962.1:34046-120868 GCF_000687285.1 Phaethon lepturus | reverse complement strand
TTTCCCTCTTCTCCCATGCTTCTTCCTGGGTTTCATTTCCTTACTTTGGGAGAGATTAAGTAGGCTTGACTGTACTATATCTTTGCATTCTGTTTAAGCAAATAGACCTGAAGTAAATTGTTTGTCTTTCATTGCTATAGCAAGTTTACTATTACTACTACCAAATAAGGTATCTTTACTGATAAATTTAATCTCTTGTATCAGTGGCCCATTTAATTATTTTTCACCAGTGTTGTATTTGCTTCTTAGCATTCAATGAGTGCTGTCATTTCAGTTTTTTCCAAAATTCAGAGAGCTTGAGGATGGAAAACGCTGTAGCTTGTCTTACAAATATGGTTGTAAAATGGAACTTCATTTAGACAATGTTCAAGGAATTGCTGAGCTGTTCTGCTGGATAATCAGTTTTTCGGTTGACTGGCAGCCTGGCCCCTATCAGCTCTCACAAGACGACCTTTGGCTCCCCTCAGAAATCTAAAATACATTATTAGAAAAAACAACAACGTATTTCTAGAGAGATTAGGTTTCATCCAGAATTTGTTCATTTGAGATTTGCATTTAAGTAAGTAAATAGGATTTGTTTTTTAAAAAGACGTAGAACATTTGAGCTATGAACACAGAACATACACATACATTGGTGCTCTGTGAGTTCTGAAAATCTTCTGAGTGATACGAAAAAAGAATAGTATGTCTCCAAAATATATTTAATGGTCTGCACTGAAAGGTTGTGAAGAAAAATAATTAGTAATAGGAATGTAATGGAAAGACAGAGACAGGAAGAATAAAATGGGGAAGTTGGAACAGATGAACACCTTGTTCATGTGGAACAGCCTAACCATGTAGAAACAGTTTACCAAGGGGCAGGGGATGGTAGGTGTATATAGTGATGTATTCTTTTCGAAGTTCCCGTATTCTTTTCGAAGTTACCAGTTGTGTGTTGACATTAGAGAGTCTTTCTGTCTGCTGCTAGGTAAAACAAAAAATGTACATTTAATACACCAGCTTTGTGAGCTGCGCTAGATCTGTAAATTTAGATTTACGACGTGGCAAAGTACTTTTTCTAACACTGGAGTAAAAGACTTTTATCAGCTCTATCTATGCTGCTGTCTGTGCTGCCTTTTTTCTGTGAGATGCAGTTCCAGCTTCCAATAGTCACTATTTCTGTACATCACCTTCTATCTTTAGATGAGTTTGTTTAATTAGCAGACTAGACAACTAAAAGAGGTCTCAGTCTGAAGGTGTTTGTGTATAAATGTTCTTACAGCATAACTCTAATTATGTTTTCTGTGTGGCAGTAAGTGATATGGATGAAAGTCTGGATAATCTCATGAAATTTTAGGTACCTCCTTACTCAGGGAAAAAAAATTGGTGTTCTGGACCTGGTATTTTTATTTTTCCCCAGATACCCCATCACAAAGGGTGCAGTTTATTCTTGGAACAGAAGATGATGACGAGGAACACATTCCTCATGATCTCTTTACTGAGCTTGATGAAATTTGTTGGCGTGAAGGAGAAGATGCGGAGTGGAGGGAGACAGCAAGGTGAGTGTTTTCATGAGTTTTTAAAAACTTATCTGTAACTATTGGTTGCTGGTGTATTGAGGAACGATTTCAAAGCTGTGGCAAGCTCAGGAACAGATTTTGGATGTAAAGCTTAAATAAAACCATCATTTTAATCCTTGGACTGCTAGTATTACTATAGCATTTGTCATTTCCCAGAGCTAAATGTTTTCATCTGGATTTATGAAATATAGGTCAGAACGAATTTCAAGGGAAAAAATCAAAGTAAACATACCACATATGAATTAAAAATTACTGTTTTATTCATATTTTAGTTCATCATTTTAAGAAACTTTCAAACTTCATACTCTGTTTGAATCTTCAAGAAACTGATAAAATTACTCTTGAAAAAAGATTAAAGCAAGGAATGAGATTACTTTTGGAGCAATAATACTTTTACATATGCTAACTAGCAATGAACAGTTGATTTTGAGACTTTGAATATTCAATATTGGATTATTTTGTTTCTGCACAATTAGTGCGAAAAGACTGTTTAGATTGCATTTCTGGTGAAAATAATAATACTGGAACAGAACTTTGTTTTGGCATGTTTGTTTCCTTACGCATCTAAGTGGGAGGTGACTTGCTTAGTTTCATTAAGACTTCACATTTCCCAGCTAGGCTTGCTTCATTTTTCTTCTTAGAATCTTTCCCTATCAGTATTTGTTGACAGTGTTCCTCAGTGATGCCCAGAAGTCTGTGGACCACATCTTTGCTGTCAGTAGGATAAAAATTGTGGAATTTCTGAAAGGATTTTGTGGGGGACTACGAATGTGGGCTATTTGGCATGAATATGGCTGTTAGCTTTCCCTTTAATTTTACTGCAAATTCCTGCTTTCCCAGAGGGCCACAGAATTTTCTTTGGCTTTGCCTTCCTTTATGTGTCCATAGGAGGCATGGACAGATGCTAAATATAGATCCTTACATGTAGAAGATTCTCATATGGGGATTGTGCTGCAAAATGAGTGTAGCGGTGTTCTTAAATAATCTTATTAATATTCAGAGAGAGAAAATCTAATCAAGTTAATCATCTGCAGTGTTCTCATACTGATTAGGAATATATAGGACGTCTTCTAGGAAGGGTATTGGCTTCTATTGTGATCAAAAATAAAAATCACTGTGGCGTATGATATTTTGTAAGCAGGGATATAATAGCTGCTTTAGTTCAACTAAAAAAAAATCCCTTTGCAAATCATTGAAGAATTGTGTTTCTGAAAAATTATAACAATTTTTAAAAACATAAATACGTAATCAAGATTGACTTTGAAAGGAATAGGTGAAATAAAGAAATTCCTGTTTAGATCCATCTGTCTGTATGTACAGACTTTCCAATTGCCATTTGGGAACTAACAAATCAAAAATGTTTAACAGAAGCTAGCTGAGATTGTTGAAAAAGAACAGGAAAAAACAGCCAAGAAAACTATATTTTTGAGCTTAGAAAATACAAGAGTGAAGTATAATAGCTAATAGTAAAAATTTCTTTAGCTTTGGAGAGAAGACGAAAACAAAGAAAGAGTGGAGCTGCCATGCAGAAAGAACTGGTCAAGATAAATATTCTTTTTCAGTTTGGATCCAAAAGTTTCAGACAGCATTTGACATGTGCTGACTGGCTGTTAGAAAAGGAGGACATGGCAGTAAGTAAAATGACCAAATTCAAAATGAAGGCAAGAGTTGACGCGCTTTATCTGTGCAAATAAGAAGGTGCAATAATTTCCAGCTTTCCTAGAAAGCTGAAAGAACATGTATTTCATGGATATGGTAAATCTCATCTTTCTGTGAATCTATAGAATCATAGAATCTTTGGGTTGAAAGGGACCTTTTAAGGCCATCTAGTCTGACCTCCCTGCAGTGAGCAGGGACATCTTCAACTAGATCAGCCCCGTCCAACCTGACCTTCAATGTTTCCAATGATGGGGCGTCTACTACCTCTCTGGGCAACAGGTGGGTTGTTTTACTATAGCAATCACAGCAACACTATTCAGGAAAGGATAAAAATGGTCAGAATGAGTAGAGGCCTGATAGTCAGATTTCAGAGCTATGCAAGGCTTAGAACGATATTTGAAGGAAAAAACAATTATAAACTTGGAGCTAAGTGGAACATTGGATGAAATGCAATATGATGGTGTATCATGTCAGACTACCTTAATAATGCTATTTAATCAGATAATTGATTTTTGTTTTTCTGACAAAGAAAACAGTGGATTTTTTTTTTAATCAAGCATTTGATATGATACAGCAGTGGGAATTTATTACTTAAGCTCTGTTTTAGTGTAAAAATTATATTAGTGGGCAAGAAACTAATTGAAGAGGTGTAGCAGGTCATGCTGAAAGATTGAACTATTAGTGTGGAAGGTAGTGACAACTAACTTCTGAAGAATTAGTCTTAGTAAATGGCTTTATTATTGAATGAAAAAAAATAGGATTATAGTAATGAAACTTGCTGATTATAAAAAATCAGGAGGTATTGTTACTCTAGAAATAGATAAGGATATCATACATAAAGAACAAGGTGACTTTAGAGTAATAGAAATGGGATGGTGTTTAATATGCAAGATCATATACTTACACGCTAATAAAATGGATCATTTTCAATACTGGTGGTTGAGTGAGGATTTCAGAAATATCGGTTTGAATAAAAGCGTGGTATGGAGAGGATGTACCCTGGATTTGTTGCTGTTACAGCCTTACTACATGTTTTCCATGTGTGTGGAAAATGCCACTGGAAGTATTTGCAAATCTTCTTGTCTGGCTTTGGACATAGTTCCAGGTAGGTGAATTTAAATGCAAGTGATACAGAGGAATAGTCAGTAATTAACTGTGTTTAATGAGAGTGGCACTAAGTGGTTCTGTATTCATTTCACCAAGCTCTGCATGGACTGGAGGGATTGAGTTGGCTCTGATGCAGTAAATCTGTATCTTCATGTTTTCAGTTTGATTGAAATTGCACGCACAGTTCAGCCTTAGAATTTCTTAAATGTATTTTGAGCCAACTGCGTAAAAACTGAGACATTTTGTTCTTAGTTGATGGAAATAGCAACATATCAAAGGGAGACATGGATAAGATTTGACTGAAGCTTGGTGTTCTTAAGGTAAATCTCCTCTATTCCAGTTTCATTTGGAAAAGTAAGTCCTTTTCTAGACTTTTTTTTTTCTTTTGCTCAGCAGTTAGGTGACTCCAAGGTTTGCCATTCTCCAGTTTCTGTAATGTTTCTCTCCTGCAGATTAATTAATAGGAGCAAGAAAGTGCACTGCTATTCCATTTCAAGATTTAGGCTGTCCCATCCATGCAATTAGTGAGCAGAATGGAATAACTTAGTTATGTTGATATACTGATAAAATTATTTTTTCCCCGTTAATTGATTTCAAGCCAGAAAAAACACAGACCTTTTAAAATCAATAGTCAATCTTATTAATATAATCTTTTGTGAGTGGTCCGGCCGTACAATTGTGTAGAGAATGTGTGATGTATAGTTTCTATCCTGAAAAAAATGTTTCCAGTGTTTTTGTGGAGAAACACTGAGGCATAACAGTTGGGCTTATTTTATACTCACAATAGTATAGTTGCAGATTGTAGCTATTAGGAAAACAATTCATGTTCCAATCTGTCCTAATAGCCTCTTGTGGTCATGGCTGGAAAGTAGTGCCTGATTTGTAGCAGATTTTACCCAAACTGTTGGGGCTCATTTATGTGCTAATATAAAATGAAAATTTCGGCAGAATATCACTACATTTCTGGAACAGAAAGGAATATGTAGTAAGGAGGAAAGTAGACAGGCACTTCGGAACCAACAGGAAGGTGCTTAGGCTTGAATTTTAACGAAACAGCACATTCATGAAAGTAAACCTCTGTCCATAGTTTAGAAAGTAAATTGTTAATCGTGACTAGAAAATGGATGCACTAGGGGAAAAGTACGAGTATGAAGTGAAAATATATCTCCCCTCGATCAAAACTTTCTTGCAAAGAAATCAAGTCACAAAAAACTTTGGTTTGTCACTTCGGCTTTGTTTCTGACATGCTTGTTTACTTTGGTTCATTTTCTAATCAGCGTAGGCAGGCAAAAGCTCACGTGGAAATTTATGACTCTTTAGTGGGCTGTAATGAATACGTACTCCAGCTCTCTGCTGCAGACGTAACAGACTATAAAATAGATCATGTTCAACTCACCCACTTCATATTGTGCACCAAAATGTTGTAACTGAGTCTACAATGAAGTGTGCACACTCTTCTATTGACCCCTGAATAATCCATGGAGATTACTTTAGAAGATGTAATATGCATGTGTGTGTATGTACACACATCTGTGTAATATTTTTTCTGTAGTAACATACCTTGCTGAAACTCTTGTTGGCATGTTTTGTTCCAGCAAGTATGCTATCAGAGGAACTAAACCGTATTATTGATATATCTGTGCTAGTGTTTACCAGTAAACAAAAATTATGTGAATGAATTCTGCTCTTCTGTGTGATCAGACACAACTAAGATAGCTCTAAATATATCCTAAGCACAAGGGATACATGTGACACATGAGCTCAATATACAAATGGGGTTGGTGGTGTTTTCTGGGAACTTATGAAAGGCTTTTATTTATTAACCATATCAATTTAAGTGGTTAAACTGCAGAAGTAAATATATTTAAATTTGTCTTTTTCTCTGAGAAACTAGAAAGAATATAAAATTGGCAAACTTGAAATCCATGCCTGAATTTTTACTTCAAAGCCATTTTTATCCTTGAATCTTGTACAAGAATTCAGTGTTGTTAAAATGGTATTATGATTTTTAAAACCACTTGAATGGTTGAATGACTATGCGTAAGATTAGAGATTTGTTCGTTTTATGTTTTCTGCTGCTATTTCTCACTTGATACGGTAAATAAGGATTATCTGACATAACAGAGGAATAATTCTGAAAAGATAAAAGGTGATAGACATGATTTTCCCTTGATGAGTAAACTCATGTAATGCTTACTAAAATAAAAATAGAAGTTTATTTGAAAAGTAAAATTCTCTCAGCTGCGTATGATTTACGTTTATGTACTAGCCTGTTGGCTTATTAAGTAACAATGTATGATAACGTGTTTAAACATGTAAGTTTTAGTAACAGTAGGAAATTGGATGCAATCCATAGAATTATACTATTCAAATTGTTTGAAACTCAGATGGAGATGATCACAACGGCAAGTATGATTATTTGAGCAGTAGCAATAGTTTCCTGTGGATTTTTATGTTGTGTGTAAGCTTTGATGTCTGATTGACAGCATAAACTCTGATTAAAGCTGTTTTCATGATTTAGACTTTTCTTGTCTATGCATCCCTAGTAAGTTATGAGCCTGCCTCTGTCCAGTCAGCTATTTTAATGAAACTTTTAAGAATATGTTAGTTTCTTATCACGTATTTAAAATCTGTTTAGAATTGGTCTGTATATTCAAAACAGGTAATATCAAGGACAGACTGCAGCAGTATAATCGGATAAGCAATGTTGAAGGCTATTTACATGAACAGAAGGTAATGACAGTATGAGGTTTCTGATGAGATTCTGTAAGAATCTATGCGTGGATCATGGTTTTTAGGATATATGTAGCATGATTTTTAATCTTTTTTCGCATCATAAAACAAGATGATGGTACATCAGAAATAATTGGGAATACCCGAGTGCAAAGATTGTAATCTTATAAAACTTCTAAAGAGATGAGAAACATGCACAAAAACAGAGGTATGAGAAGATAAAAATGTAGGTATTTTACAGAGCCTCAGGAGGCAGTAGTTTTAGCAGGACAATTAATGCACCATGTTTGTGATGTTATGGCCGCAAATAGGTCTAGCATATTTTTAGCTTGGAAACATGAGTGCTATGAGTAAGCTAGGAGCAGCCTCTTCTTATGGACTTCAAGTGCAATTGCAAAATAAAAAAAAAAAAAAAGAACTTTTTAGATACAAAGAGGAGCAGAGGGCTAAAACACAGGAGATTGGAGATTTTGGAGAAACCAAGGAGTTTGGGGAAAATTGTGTACGTAAATAACAGGAGAGTGATTAGAAGGCAGGTGGTACAGTTAGGAGAAATGGAATGCTTCAGGAAGGGAGCAGATACACTGGTGATGAGTGGGTCACTCAAGTGGTGGCTGCCTGCAGGATGGCATCAGAAGGGGAAGAATCTGTTACACAGGGACTGAGAGAGGAAAGTATCTAAAATATGGGTATACAGGCATATTTTGAAGGTAAGAGCAGAGCTAGGCAGGTGGGCCAGGCACAGAAGACAGCTGTGTTTGCTGTGTTACTGGGCTGCGAAGCTTGGTAAAACTGGAAATTGCTCAGCTTTAGAGGTCTTAAGGCTCTACGCTTCCCTGCTGTCTGGAAATAAGTGTGAAAGTGCTGTCAAGGTGTGACACTCTGCTTGAATTCTGTGCTTTCTGGCCCATACAAAATAGCTGAGTGCTGTTGAGTCAAGTGATACAGGCTTTTGCTGTGGCTGCAAACCTTGCCAAGCTGGCAGGCTGCATGGCTCCACGCAGCAACATCTGTGTATGCTTGAAAGACTTAATACTTTTAATTTAAAACACCTTTGCATATGTCAACAGACTTTTGTTTGTTTGTTTGCTTATTATTCTTTTAACATTTTTAGTGTCATTTTTATCAGTAAACAATTAAAAAGTCATGCAAGAAAGTTCATCCACCTGACCAGTAACAAGACTTTATCCTCTCATGCCGGTTTCATGTGTCCTTTTACTTCACTGAAGTCTCTCCAGATTTACACTGAACCTGACAACAGGCAAATGAGACTCCAAACAGTGAGATACGATGTTGTTACTGGATTCTAAAGTGCTATTTCATGTCAGTCACATGGCTGTTTTGCCTCAGTAAGGCCCATATTTTGAGGTTTGCAAGACTTGTTCACAAGTGTTTACACATTATTTGTGTGTAGATGTATGGGCCTGTGAGGTTTTTCATTTTGAATGACTGAACTTTTAAATGGAAAATAGCCTGAATTTTGTATGTTTTGCTGCCTTTATGTATAGCTTAGTGCAGTTAAGTGACTACAATTTGTCATAGAATAGTAGAATAGTTTGGGTTGGAAGGGACCTTTAAAGGTCGTCTAGTCCAACCTCCCTGCAATGAGCAGGGACATCTTCAACTAGAGCAGGTTTCTCAGAGCCCCGTCCAACGTGACCTCGAATGTTTCCAGGGATGGGGCATCTACCACCTCTCTGGGCAACCTGTGCCAGTGTTTCACCACTCTCCCTGTGAAAAATTTCTTCCTTACATCTAGGCAAAATCTACCCTTTTTTAGTTTAAAACCATTACCTCTTTTCCTATCATAACAGGCCCTGATAACAAGTCTGGCCCCATCTTTCTTATAAACCCCCTTTAAGTACTGGAAGGCTGCAATAAGGTCTCCCTGGGGCCTTCTCTTCTCCAGGCTGAACAATGCTAGCTCTCTCAGCCTTTCTTATAGGATGTATTCCATTCCTCTGATCATTTTTGCGGCCCTCCTCTGCACCCACTCCAACAAGTCCATGCCCTTCCTGTGCTGAGGGCTCCAGAGCTGGACACAGTACTCCAGCTGGGATCTTATGAGAGCAGAGGGGCAGAATCACCTCCCTCGACCTGCTGGCCATGCTTCTTTGGATGCAGCCCAGGGTATGGTTGGGCTTCTGGGCTACAAGTGCACATTGTCAGCTCATGTCCAGCTTTTCATCCACCAGTACCCACAAGTCCTTCTCGGCAGGGCTGCTCTGAATCCCATCACCCCCTGTAGTGATACTGGGAGTTGCCCCAACCCAGGTGCACTTGGCTTTGTTGAACCTCAGAAAGTTCACACGGGCAGATACCTTGAGCTTGTCCAGGTCCCTCTGGATGGCATCCCTTCCATCCAGCATGTCAACCGCACTACTCAGCTTGGTGTCGTCTGCAAATTTGCTGAGGGTGCACTCAATCCCACTGTCTATGTCATTGATAAAGATATTAAAGAGTACTGGTCCCAATATGGATCCCTGAGGGACACCCTCGTCACCGATCTCCATCTGGACGTTGAGCCACTGACCATTACCCTCTGGATGTTGTCATCCAACCAATTCCTCACTCACTGAACAGTCCACCCATCAAATCCATATCTCTCCAATTTAGAGGGAAGGATGTTGTGGGAGACTGTGTCAAAGGCCTTACAGAAGTGCACATAGACGACATTGGTAGCTCTTTGCTTGTCCACTGATGTGGTCACTCCATCACGGAAGGCCACTAGGCTGGTCAGGCAGGACTTGCCCTTGGTGAAGCCATGCTGGCTGTCTCGAATCACCTCCCTGTCCTCCATGTGCCTTAGCATAGCTTCTAGGAGGATCTGTTCCATGATCTTCCCAGGCACAGAGGTGAGGCTGACAGGTCAGTAGTTCCCAGGGTCCTCCTTGCTACCTTTTTTAAAAATGGGTGTGATGTTTCCCTTTTTTCAGTCACCAGGGACTTCACCTGACTGCCATGACTTTTCAAATATCATGGAGAGTGGTTTGGCAACTACATCATCCAATTCCTTCAGGACTCTGGGATGTATCTCATCAAGTCCCATAGACTTGTGCATGTTCAGGTTCCTCAAGTGGTCTTGAACCTGATCTTCTCTTACAGTGGGAGGGACTTTGCTCCTCCAGTGCCTGTCTGGCAGTTTGTTCACTCGAGAGGTGTGGAAAGAGACACTGCCAGTGAAGACTGAGGCAAAGAAGTCACTGACTCAGCCTTCTCTTCGTTTGTTGTTACCAATTTGCCAGTCTTGCTCATCTAGGGTGTACGCTTTCTTTGACCTTCCTTTTCTGGCTGACATACCTGTAGAAGCCCTTCTCTGCATCCCTTGCCAAGTTCAGCTGCAGCTGTGCCTCAGCCTTCCTGACCCCATCCCTACACAACTGGACCGCGTCCCTGTACTCTTCCCAGGATACCTGTCCCTGCTTGCACTGCCTGTACATTTCATTCTTTCTTGCCTTTCTTTCCTGATTTCTTGCATCTGGGGATCGAGAGCTCTTGTGCTTTATGGAAATCGTCCTTAAAGATCTGCCAGCTCTGTTCTGCTCCCTTGTCCCTAAGGGGAGTTTCCCAGGGGGTCCTATTGAACAATTCCCTGAAGAGCTGAAATTTTGCTTTCCTAAAATTCAAGGTCCTGGCTTTACTCTTCACTAGACCCATATTCCTCAGGACTGTGAACTCCACCAGTGCATGTTCACTGCAGCCCAGGCTGCCTCCAGTCTTGATGTCACCAATTAGCTCACTTGCATTGGTGACCAACAGATCCAGTATCACATCCCCTCTGGTAGGGCTGTCTGTTACCTGGCTTAAGGTGTTATCCTCAATGCATTCCAGGAGTCTCCTGGTTTGCCTGCAGTTCCTCGTGCTACTTTTCCAGCAGATGTTGGGGTGGTTGAAGTCCCTCAGCAGGACAAGAGCCTGCGGGTGCGATGCTTCCTGTAGCTGGAGTGAGATGGTGTCATGGTTTAGCCCCAGCCAGCAACTAAGCACCATGCAGCCGCTTGCTCACTCCCCCACAGTGGGATGCGGGAGAGAATCGGAAGACTAAAAGTGAGGAAGTTCATGGTTTGAGATAAAGACAGTTTAATAGTAAAGCAAAAGCTGCACATGCAAGCGAAGCAAACCAAGGAATTCATTCACCATTCCCTATGGGCAGGCAGGTGTTCAGGCATCTCCAGGGAAGCAGGGCTTCATTGTGCGTAATGGTTCCTTGGGAATACAGATGCCATCACTCCAAATGATCCTCCACCCCTTCCTCCTTCTTCGTCCCAGCTTTATATACTGAGCATGACGTTATGTGGTAATGGAATATCCCTTTGCTCAGCCTGGGTCAGCTGTCCTGGCTGTGTCCCCTCCCAGCTTCCTGTGCACCCCCAGCCTTCTTACTAGCAGGGCAGCACAAGAAGCTGGATTGTCCTTGACTACTTAGCAACGACTCAAAACATCAGCATGTTATCAACATTTTCTCATCCCAAATCCAAAACATAGCCTCACACTAGCTTCTGTGAAGAAAATTAACTCTACCCTGGCTGAAACCAGGACGGATGGCTTTGTCAATAGGCTCCCTTTGATGAGATGGCCTGTAGTAGACACCAACCACAAGGTTCCCTTTGTTGCCTTGGTCCCTGATTGTTACCCATAAGCTTTCAACCTGCTCGTGACTCTTCTTCAGAGACAGCTCTTCACACTCTATCCATTTCTTGACGTAGAGGGCAAGGCCTCCACTCCTCCTACCTTGCCTGTCCCTTCTGAATAGCCTGTAGCCATCGACAGCTGCACTCCAGTCATGGGATTCGTCCCACCAAGTTTCAGTAATGGCAATAGGTTGTAGTTTTCTAGCAGCATGGTGGCTTCCAGCTCCTCCTGTTTGTTGCTCATGCTGAATGCATGCATTCAGCTGGGCTGCTGGCCGTGTCACCTTCTTAGAGGATCACCCCTAATACCTTTGAGATATTTTACTTCTGTTTTCCCTGTTGGCTCCTATTTCCTCAGGAGCCCCTAGCAGTGTACCCAGCATGTCTCAGAGCAACAGGCTGAGGGCCCTTGCTAGCACCTCGTCCCTCTAACCTTGGTGTGTCATCCCGCAGTTTGTCACAGGCAAGCCTGATATTATCCCCCTCCCCCTTCAAGTCTGGTATAAAGCTCTGTCAATGAGCCCCACTAGCTTGTAAGCAAAGGCCCACTTCCTCCTTTGAGAAAGGTGAATCCCATCCGATGCCAGCAGGCCTGGTGCTGTGTCAGCCATCCCATTTTTGAAAAACCCCAAACTGTGGTGGTGATGCCAGCCACGGAGCCATGTATTAATAGACTGAGCCTGTCTCTTTCTTCCAGTGTTGCTTGCTTGCAACTGGAAGGAGAAAGGAAAAAATAATCTGTGCTTCACATTCCCTTACTAACTGTCCGAAGGCCCTGAAGTCTCTTTTGATTGGCCTTGGACTACATGTTGCGGCTTCATTGCCACCCACATGGAAGAGCAGAAATGGGTAATAGTCCAAGGGCTATACCAGACTAGGAAGTTTCCTGGTAGATGTCCTTAACCTGGGTCCCAGGGAGGCAGCAGACTTCCCTAAGAGGATGATCTGTATGGCATATTGGACCTTTAGTTCCTCTCAGGAGGGAGTTGCCTACAACTATAACCTGTCTTTTCTTCCTTGTGGAGGTGGTTGTGATGCGGCGGTAGGCCTTTCTGACCTTGGCAATACCTCTGGTGTAGATGGACCATCATGCACATCATCCGTGGACTGGCCTTCCACATCCAGAGCCTCATCCTTGTTGTACAGAGGCACCTAGGAAGGCGAGGTGGGCAAGGAGGGGGTTTGGCCGCTGCCCTGAGTACGGACTTGCCTCCATTCACTCCTTTCCTTTAAGTTACTGCCTTCAGCCTGGCAGAGTTGAGGGGGGAGGGAAGGATACAGGATCCCCTTGACCTTGGTATTTTTCTGGTGGCTGTTCCTGTTTCTGTCTCAGACATGGCAGAGCATGGTTCCACCAGTCTATCTCTTTCTCAGACTCCCTGAGGCTCCCTAACCTTTCTACTTTGTCTTGTAGCTCTGCCACCAGGCAGAGCAGATCTTCCACCTGGTCACACCTTAGCCGGCTGTTCTCACTGCTGCCATTGGGTACCAGTGAGAGGCTCTGGTACTCCCTGCAGCCTGAGACCTGGATGGCTGGATGTTTTTTTTTCATGGGAGCTCTGTCTGGGTTTCCACATCCATTCTGGAAAGTGCAGAGGACATGGTTTTCTGCCGGGTGGATACTGTAGCTAAGCTCCTTCTGAGAGGGTGATGACGACCAACTGAACTCACCTCTTGAGCTGGTAGGGCAACTATGCCCTTCCTGCGCACCCTTCCATGCAAACTGCTGCACCACAGCCTGGCTGATGCGCCACGCTCTGCTTGCCCACTCTATTTGCAGAGAACTTAAACTAACGAAGTTCATAACAGTGTCTTTTCTGAAAAGATTATGGTGGTGATAATGGATGTATTCTGTAAAGTGTGAATATGTCAGTATATTTTCTTTAAATGAAGAATCTCATCTTTGTTGTGTTTAGTCCAAAGTGAAGACTAAGTGGAGAAAATTCTCTTCTATGTTCTTATGATGTATAGCTTTCATTTTTTTCTACCACAAATTCTTCTCTTCTATCCTTTTCATACTACTTGTTCTATCATAGAAATATCACCGTATGCCAAAGAATTACTCAATTTTTTTGTGAAGTACAGTAATTACTTAATACACTTCTCTTTTCTTCTCCGTGGTCAGAATTTGTCTTCAAAAATAGTCTAATACAGCATTATATGGGAAGATGCAGGGAAGGCAATCCAAAGATATGTTTAACAGTGATCTTTCAATATCCATGGAAGTAATTTATTTTTAATTTCTTAAGTACAATGGAGTTATAAAATTGGTTGTTTGCACAGGTGGTTGAAGTTTGAAGAAGATGTAGAGGATGGTGGAGAGAGGTGGAGCAAACCATATGTTGCCACACTGTCACTTCATAGCTTGTTTGAGCTGAGAAGCTGTATCCTGAATGGCACAGTTCTTTTGGACATGAGAGCTAACTCCATAGAAGAAATTGCAGGTATGTATTGATGTTCTATGTATTAGTTATGAAAATTAATCATATAAATAAAGAGCTTACAATATCGCTTACAAGAAAGCTATTGCATAATAATCAGTTCAGTTTAGAAAGTCATAGGGAGTATTTTACTGAATATATTTAGAAAATAATCTAATGTCTGACACAAATGGTAAATGTTTTATTTATGTTTTTTGTATAGACTTTGCTGTTTTCAGAATCAACTTTTATGTAAAGGAGAAAATTAAAATGGAGCGGAGAGGACAGTTTGGATGTATTTCATTGGAACTGGCCTGTTCTCTGCTTCTGCTGTGCCACCTCACATTGTGAGTGATGTGTGTGCTAACTTCCACAAACTGAATCTACTGCTATGCTAATTGTGGGCAATCTATCTTAAAAGAAATTATAGGAAAGTAATCAATATAATTACATAACATGAAAACACACCAGTTTAAAAAACATGTCTGTAAGTTGAGAATGAAATCAAGAACAATAATATTAAGTGTAAGTTTCTAAAAAATTTTAATTTCTTTAATGAAAGTTGAGTGTGTTTTTTCCAGTGAAGGTGTATTTGGCAATTACAATTCTAAAGCTTTTGAGAATACCGGAAGCAGAAAGCAAGAGAATGTAATAGATGAGTCTTATCTCTCAAAAGTATAAGTGAGATTGAGACTGAATGCCATTTTCTGCATTCCTGGTGTTTCCCATAAAGGCTGTAACTAGTTACTGCAGGGGGCTTTTTTTTTTTTTTTTTTGGTAGTGCATTTGTTACTGTAATAAAGTAGGTTATTAGGGGCTGTATGTGCAGACCTGTAATGCATGGCTTCAAGGAGTCCTAAAACCACAAAGGTTGCATGGACATGCTAGAACCATGCAGTACAGTCTGCTATGTTTATTTCCCTTCCCAAATACAGTAGCTAATTTGAATTAGATCGTTTATAAAAATTTGTTAGTAGACAAGAACTGAAGATAAAGTAAGTTTCTTTAGCCTATCAAGACAGGGATAATATAGGTATTATAATCTAAATGTATTTATGTTAGACTTTAAACTCATCATTAAAATGATAACACTCTGCCCAAGGGCTCATGTGCCCTAGAGTTTCTAGTGCTGTGTCCTTGCTTTTGTTGTTTTAAAATCTCTGTCCCTTCTAGCAGAGAAGACACAGAGCAAAGAGCTGTACTAATTTTTTAGTCTCAGATCTCTAATTTTCTGTTTATCTACCCTTAGTAAGGGCTAGTCTCATGCTCATGATGGTTATTGGACTGGTACCCTTGCATATCTTACATCTACTTAAAAAGTTTTACCTTGCTTCTACCTTACTGTATTTCACAACATTTCTGAAAATGTTGCTGTATCTGTAAATCATACATTTGATATTTTATACAAATTATACAATATATTGTTATTTTATAAAAATATAATATTAGAATTATGGTTTCTGTGTACTGCAAACTTTGCTTGAAGATCAAACATGATGCAACAGGTGGAAATTGCAAAAAGAGCACATGCACAGAGAAGTGGTGTGTGAGTGGTTGTTGGGGCCTCTTTGTGCCTGTGACAAGGCAGCAAAGTAGTGCATTAACAGAAAATGTAAAACACACAAATAAAAATAGAAGAGTTTTGTTTAGATAAAGGTACAAAAGACCTAGTTATCAAGAAAACTGCTTTATGGGTCATATGTAAGTCTATGTAAGGGCCAGATAAAATTGATGTAGGTTATTTACGTTATCAGGTAAGGGAGATACTGTACAGTGGCCTATATTTAACAGTGGAATTAAAATTGGAGCAACTAGTGGTAGCTGCCTTTTGCATTTACCTTTCCCAAATTGTTTATGTCAAACTGACGCAAGATATTACTAAGCCAAATCTGCAAAAACTTGTGTGGGTTTCTACTCTATCCTGAGATCTGATTCTCCCATGAATCATGGTCTGAATCAGAGCTTCAGAATTTGTCCTGGTAATGATAAAAGATAACCATGAAGAATAAAAAACAGCTGATTTGAAAGAACAAAGGTGTTTATCAGTATGCTGCTTTATTATTTTTTTAAATAATCAAGAAGTACTTAGATCAGCTGCTTGACATTCTTTTATTGCTTTTTTGTTTAAATAGCACACCAGGATTTTCAAGTATGAGCTTCACATTTTTAATCAAAAAATCACTCAACAATTTCTGCAGTTGGCTGAGAGATCCCTTCTGGAATTGTTTTTATTTAAGTAGGTAAAAAAAGTAAGGAATAACACAATAAAAATAACTTAAGCAAACCTCCTTTTTTGTCTGTTTTTGGAAAATGCTTACTGCATTACTATGCTGTATAGTGAGACCCCAATGAATTCATGTTTATAATCTCTTAATCCTTAGTTAGTTGTAGTAATTTTGTTTGCTTGTTTAGTTAATGTGTCTAAGAATTCCAGTGTTCACAATATTAATTTTGATTTGAAACTCATCAGAGATGTAAGTTGTCCTTCAGTAGAGAATTTGATGAGTTACTGGAATGCTTTTTTGAATCAGTCCTGCTTCGGGGATATCTTGATTTGTTGATTAGGAAAACTTGTTTCTTCTGAGATGAGGCTTTAGGATGACTTTCATGAATTGGCATGCACCGTTTTCACTTCAAAAGTACATGTTGTTGTGGCAGATGTGGGTGTATTTCATTTGTTTTTTTATTTATTTGAACTGGTAGGCATCTCTTTCTGGTAAGGTGATCTGACACATGATAAGGTTTGCATGGGTCTTGCTTTGTCTTTGAGAGAGAATTGTTTTTTTTTCCCCTCTGCAGATTCACTAAGCAGTGAGGTAATTTTTTTTTTTTTTTAACAACTTTGCAGCAGGTTCTTCTGGCAAGTGAATCGTTCTGTAAATTACCCATGTTCTGTGTCCAGTTTCTTTGAAGAGATCTCCTCCCCCCCCCCCGTTAAATAAAGTTGCCAGTTTTTTTGAAGAGATCCCCCCCCCCCCCCCCCGATAAATAAAGTTGCTAATCCATTAGCTTTCCTCTATTATTATTATTTGTGTTGTAGTAATGTTGTTTTCCTCTTTCTCAATCAAGTTGCTTTGTGATTTGATACTCTAATACTACATACGTAGTTCCGGCTCTCCAGTGCTTACAAAATGTTACAAAGGGTGTGGCACGCATTAGGCAGCACTGGGAGGAGGAAAAGACTTTAATAGTAGTGATGACAAGCATGCCACCAAGATAGATGTTCTAGGCATGTTAGAAATTTGATAATTCCAAATAATATGACAGGCTGCTCTTTCTTCCATAAAAACGACTGCTGGACCTGAAGATTAGACAGAACTTGTATCTCTCAGGAAATCATTTCTTGTCTGTTCTACTCAGTTGCTATTCACTGTCAGTAGTTACAGTCCTACTTACTGTATGCTATACAATGCAAACATTGTTTTCATCCTGGAGTTGTTATGTATTCCAACTTTATCTTCCTGACACTTTAGAATTTAAAGAAATGGTTGCTCTTATATGTTGGCTTAAATTTATTTCAAAATTTAACTCGCTTCTTATTTTGCTTGCTAGCCATTCTCATGCTAGGCTAGTCCAGTGATCCCGATGGGCACTTTTGGTTGTTCTTTTCAATGCTACTGTGTATACCAGAGTAGGGGAATTTGCAAAAATAGATTGTACCCTGTGGTCTTAAGTGGTACTCCTAAATTAACTTGTACTTCTGATTCATAGTTTATTACTATGGTTTTTGTTTTTTGATGCAATCTGTTGACAATATTACTGCATTGCTATGGTGCATCATATCTTTTGAGAACAAATAAACTATTTGTGCATGTGTACTTTCTTTTTACTTGTGTTATCACTTTATTAGGAAGAAATGTGTGTTGTGTATTTGTCTTGCTATCTAGGCTATATTCCAATATCAAATTACATTTTTTTAAATCAGTGCCAGTCTTTGTATCCTTTAAAGAGGTATACTTAGCGTTTGTTGCTAAATTGAGACAAAGAATTCCTATTTGTTTTAGGCAAGGCTTTTAATCTATAAACACTTATTCACTAAGGCATTAAACTCTCAGCACTTAGCCCTTGAAAATTTCTTTTTTTAAAGTCTATGTTTTAAGACCTTAATGGGCTTGTGGTAAAATCTACAGATGAAAAACATCTTTTATACTGTTTGCATGGATTGCAGAACATTTTGTATTTTATCCCTGAAACTCTGATATTTCTGCATAAAAATATTTTGGCACCAGTCATGTGGTGAGAATTTTTAAATCATCCTGTGTTCCAGCACATCCATTCTTTATTAGATTCTTTTTCATTCCAAATCTGTCTTATTAAAAAATGACGTGATGTACAAGACTGTAAATTTCTCTGGACAGGCACCCAATATTCTTTGTTGATAAAGAGCTTATTCATACCTATGATGCTGAATTCACAGACAACACCTTATTATAATAGAGACTTCTGAGATAAATTTCTAACATTGTCATCATGCAGTGAAACAGCATGTTCATTCTTGAAGTTTCTCAAAGTGTTCTTAAATTGTGTAAGATGGATTTTATTTTCCCCTTGAAAAGAGTTCAGTTCTTCTGCTGAACTTTATTCTGTTCAAAAATGCATTTTTATTAAACATACTATATGTTTTTTATTTCTATTTTTAATATGTGACATTCTTTTTCCATACATCTTCACAGTGGCTCCTGTACCAGTAAGCTAGGACTCCATGCACAAGGAATTCCTTTGAACATTTGATGTAGTAGTATTTTATTGATCGCTTCTGTATAGAACATATGCTAAAAGGAAGTCTGAAAAATCTATGTAATCAAAACAATTTATTTTGGAACTTGTCTCTTGAGGAGGTATTTGCCAGAGTCTGGCTGCACCATTAGAGAGCAGCTTCACTGTGTTGTTCAAGTTGGCAGATGAAAATGTTCTCTTTTGATATTTTCATTTAGTTCCTTTGAAACCATGTAGATTCTCAGATTACCATCTGGTTTTTTGATTGTAACCACTGAATGAACCCAAAAGGTTCTTCTACTTAACATATGATGCCATTTTCTGTTGTTTGGTTCAAAAACAGTTTGGTCCAGCCTTTAATGGCAATACTTTCTTTACAAAATGAATCACAGATCTCGCATTTTCTTGTAGTTGTGCAGAGTGTACTGTGAACAAATGTCAAACCTTGTCAGATACAAACTGTGGCCTCGGCATTGCACAGTGGTGCTTTGGCGACTTGCACGTGTTTGAAATATTAGATAGTCCCATTTATTTTAAATAGCTTCAATGTAATAATGATTTATTTTTAAAATTGAATTTTAAATATTCCCATGCTTTCCAATCCAGAGATCTGACTGTTTTTTTCCCAAGCAGTCTTTCGTATGTTCCTCACAGTCAAATTTTCAATCTGTGTAACAGCTTAATCTTGTGATTGAGGTCACTGGTCTCTGTGCTCAACAACTCAGGGCATTACATCCCAAGCGTGCAATTTTATTGATTTCAGTAATATCATATTATGCTTTCAATCTGAACAAGTCTTCTTTTGCCTTTGTTTGCTTTAAGCTATATTACTTCATAATAATGATATATTTAAACTGGCTTCAGTTTAGATTTTATTTCACTGGAGCCTTTTGTTTCAGCTGCGACATTCATGTTGTGTTATGTTTCTGACAGTGCTTTTATGGTAAATTTAACTTTTATTACAAACACTGTAACAAATTGTGGGATTGCCTGTGAGCAATCTGCTTCTCTGTTTGACCCTACACCTGTCTTTTGTTCAGCTTTCACCTTCTCACTTACCCAGGTTTTTGCATTTGCTTTATTTACAGCTTACCATGCGGTGGTTACAGAGGAGACTCTATCACATTTTGTTCCTTTGTCTGTGGGTAAATTGTACCAACTTTTAAGTAGCATGGCATTCTTTTGTTTTGTATTTTCCCATGTTAACCACAAATCGGGGAATTTCTTAGATTCCACAAGTCAATCTCAGCTTTCTTTTTGTGTGTAGAGACAGATCCAATGTTACTCATGGCTCTTGTTCTGTTTAGAGATGCAAAATATATTGTTTTATGAGGTTTCCATTCTTTTTTTGGTAGCATCCACTGTGGCATGTTAGTATAGCTCTAACTACTGTGCTTGCTCTCTGAGCTGCAAGCTGGGAATTTTAGCCTCGTCTATACTGTTCACAGTTTTGTGAAATGGTTGCTCTTGTTCTTCAGAAAAATTGCATGCTGTTACTTTAAAAAGCAGACATTTTTTGCTCTCCATCTTTCCTTTTCAAGTAATTCGGCTGAGAAGTTGAACACAGTAGTTTCAGGTAGAGCTACAAACAGAATCTGTGTCTCAGTGCATGGGAACACTGCCTCCTTGGATGAGTGGGCTAAATCCACTGGCTTAGATAGTTTGTTTATAATCACCGTTGTAAACACTGTAAACAGGTCTTGGTTCACAAATGCAACCCAAGAGTCCCAATTGTTAGTTTTCTATTGCTCCTAGTGCCTGACTCACTAGAGAAGCTTCTATTTGGGTTCCTATTAGAGGCAGGTTAAGATAAAGGACAGCATTTCAACTGAATGTCTTCCATAAAGCACTGCTTTAGGATTGCTTGTGTTTTTTTCTCCCCTGTCTTTAAAGGAAAGAAAACAACCACAGACCTTGGCTTTTAAATTAGGTTTTGTAGTCAGCTGTCACTGCAATCATGACTCACACAAAAGCCCATGTGTTCTATTTTTTGTCAATAATCTCTCATTTTGTCCTGCAATTGCACAGTTATAAAATTTGGAAGATTGAGAGGTGTAAATACTGGCAACTTTGCTGCTCTCTACTGATTGCAGTTTCTTCTGCTGTAAACTGTCAGTGCCAAGCTATGTCAGGAGAATATGAGCCCAGCAATTCAAAACTTATATTTCTTGCACAGCTAAAAGAGCTCTGCATCTTGTTTCTTTACTTAGCATGGCAAAAATCAGGCCCAGTTTAACTTGGAGGGAGTGTCGAGGCAAGAAAACAAATCTTCACTCTTTTCAAATCTGAATGCATCTTCCCTTTTTACGTGTGGCAGAGGTACTACAGTAAAGGAAAAGTTGTAAAAAAAGAAAACTCAAGGTAAGCCACTTTCTTCTCAGCTTGTCAGGAAATAAAAATTGTTAGTCACCACACTGGCACTAACTCCATGGCTTTTGTGACTGTTAACGAATCTAGCAGAGCATCTAGGCAAGGAAGCGGGTAGGATATGATTTTATTTTTCCTGGCATTTTCTCTCCTTGAGTGGATCATCTTAAATATTGACATAATCCTCAGCATTTCATTTATTTTATTATTTAATATGGAAAATAACTGTAATTCCAGGAATGACACCATACAAGTGGAGTTCCACTGATCTGTAAGCAAGGTGATGACCACAACCCTAAATTTGCCTGTTCTAGAGGAGTCCTTTTTTTCAGCTCTTCCTTTTGATTTCTGTCTTAGAGCAACTCAAAGAAGGTAATCTTTGTTTTTGCATCTTCTACAATTTTTCTTTTGGTCAGCAGAATTAAAAAAGAGGGGGGAGAGGATCGTTTCAATTGTACTTTGGCACAGATACCCTAAGTTACATATTTATTATTTATCTTTTTTCCCTCTGAAGATCCCTTGTCATGTTACAGAAAGTAGTAGCCTGTTTTAGGAACTGACGTGCAAATTCATGTACTAAGGCTGTCTGAAGGGAAGATAGTCTTATCCTCAGGGCAGAGGCAGTTCCTCCAAAGGCAGTAGAGTTGAGCAGGAAAGTGAGTATTTTTCCTGGAGCTGGAATTTTCTTTTTTTTTCCTCATGTGTTGCAAATTCTTGGCTCCGACTGAAAAAATTCTCTTGAACTTGTGTTACCTTCTCTTTCGCCTTTCTGTCACTCATCTTTCTGCTATGCCTCTCTGTCTCTTCAGTGAGTATCTAGAGTAATAGAAAAACTGTGTTTGTCTAGACTGGGAGTGTAAAGATAACTGACTTCATGGTGTTTGAGTTAACCCTGGAGAGAAAAGTTCCCTTCAGAGTAAGGTGAAGCACTCTGAAGATGGGTTTTGTCAGTTTAGGCACTAAACCTAACCAATACCACCAGGCAGTATTACTCTTTGGTGTTAGCTGTTCGGTCAGCACCGCTGTTAATACTGCGCAGAATGTGATTGCTAGAGAGGGTCAAAGGCAACGTCGAAAACCTCTGCATCGCACTTCATTGTGAGATGCAGATACATCTCTCATCTTTGCATCTGTTGGCAGCTGCATTTATCTGTGGGCGTAGCCTTGTCTTTTTGTGTGTGTGTCCTCATCGAGATGTAGATTTGTTGGTAGCCTCTTCATAGTAAGTGAAACATGTAGGTAATTGTTTAGACATGTAGGTAATTGTTTAGCTCTTAAAGCAACTACGTATCTGATACATTGGCTAGTTTTGTGTACATTGAGAACTTCAGGAAAACTGTTGTGTTTTTTTAAATATATGTGCAGTGCATAGTTGACTGTTAGCAATTAAGCTCTGCTTTTAACCAGCATAATTATTTAATCCCTTTTATAATCTTTCTTCTTTTTTCTTGCTTTTGGCAATTATCAAAGACCTGACAAATTATGTCTCTACTGATGATGCATCTGCTTTTTATTTTTTCTGCTCTGCTTGCTTTTCTACTGAGTTTACTGGTAGATATGAATCTGACTCCAGCACAGAATCATGAGCTGTCTGCATTTTCAGTACAAGGAGTTTTTGACTCAGCTTATTATATCACTATTTTTGTGCAGTACAGTTTCTTCCAATGGATATACAAGGACAGTGTGTACTTAAATGCTGTCTTACTTCCTTTGATACAGAATTTCTTTTTTTCTTTTCTTTTCAGCATTATTACTGTTGCTAGCAGTACTTCCCAAAATAGTAATTTAAAAAATCCCACAAAATTCCCAACTGTTCTTTCCCATTTGGAATACATTATGCACATATTTACAGTTTTGAATATGAAAATGTAAGAATATTTTCTGCCAGTGGACTGCAAAAGTGGTTGTAATTTCTTAGCAAGGGGATCAGTTTCGCTCATAATCTCTATGTAATGATTCTTGCAGGAACTTGTACATCCAGCAGTAGAATGTGATCCTATTAAGTATTTACAAATAATGCAGCAAATTTTCCTGTATTATTTTATCTGACATTTCTTTACACTGTACTGAAAGCATTGTAATTATAGTTATAAGACATAAAAAGCTAGACTGTGATCTCCTGTGATAAGTATAAATGGAATAAAAAAGTTGTTTCCTCACAGCATGCCAGCCCTTTGTAGCAAATAAGGTAGTAGTTATTTGGAAAAAAAAGACACCTTATACACATCATAATCCTGGGTTTAAATGCATTGTGTGTGGGAGTGCTTAAAGACTGACTTCAGAGTTCTTTAGGTGACCTTAATTTGGGAACTGCGTATCTTTTGAGGGATTGACTTTTTTACATTAATAGCATCCTTTTTTGACTTCTTTTTTTTCCTGAGAGTGAAACACTTCTGGATAAAACTTACCATTTAATTCTGTTGTGTTAAAGGAATTAATACCTTTGATTTGTAATCGTGTAGGGTACTAATTCTTATTATTGCAATTTAAAATATTTCCTCTTTCCCCTCTTTTATTATGTTTATATATGTATTTTCAGATATGATTCTGGACCAGCAAGTGTGTTCTGGGCAGCTCAGTGAAGATGTTCGTCATAGAGTGCATGAAGCATTACTAAAACAGCATCACCATCAGAACCAGAAGAAGCTGAGCAACAGGATCCCAATTGTGAGATCTTTTGCTGATATTGGAAAGAAGCAGTCTGAGCCCCATTCCATGGATAAAAATGGTAATGCGTTATTTAATTTTGCATTTTGAGCTTTCAATAACATTTGCCTGTTCAGTATTGCATGTGCTTTGTAGCCATGGCTTGAACTCAGTGATTCTGCTCTGAAAAGCTACTGTGTAAAAGTGGTACCTTTTACATCAGAGTGGTTCCTCTTACACATTCAGTAACGCACCTGTTTAAATTTGAAATTGAGGTATCTTGCACAACTCAGGGCTGTGCAGAGATACTCAAGGGAACTAGCTCAGGTGTTGGAAGCAGGCGAGTTGTGTTAGTGTGCCATTCTGTCCTGGGTAATTGGCATGGCACATTATCCCCTGCGCAGCACAGCAGGTACACTTGTGGGGCTTTAGGCACTCTGTGTGATCCCTCAGACTGAGCTTTGAGCATCTGTGCACAGTGTTGCTCTGAGCTGTGGACATGCTCCATTAGTGCCAGAAATATGATATGACTATTTTTGACTTCAGTTGACTATACAGGGCCTATTTAGTTAAAAGGTAACGGATTGTTGGAATAGGTTCTAAGCCTATGACAGTGTATGCATTAGCTAGTGTTCAGCGGGTGCTTCAGATTTCATCATTAAGTTTGAGGGGTTGGAAAATAAGAAAAACATTTTCAAGGTGACACTGTTGGAGAGGTGCTGCAAGAATTGTACCTTATTCTTTCAGAAAACCACTTTTTGGAAAATCATCTTCATGAAAATGAGAGAGCATGTTTGCAGAGTGGTTCTACAGTAAAATACTGGCTTAACTTTTTTCTTCATTGCTTTTTCAGAAGCCTTTATAAGCTGTATTGTTGGTATAGGTTAATCATAATGAAAGATCATTTCTTATTGCCCTTTCCTTATTTACATGAACACAGGCCTGTGTTATGAAACTTGCAGCCAAATTTTGCAAATATTTACGATTACTAGAATTATACATTGCAGAATTAGTGAGCCTTTGTATCTAGTATCACCACAATACCCACAACATTTTTGTCTGAACACCATTGGACTGTAGTGACTCTTATTCCAGAAATCACCTTAGCTTTAGTGAAATCTCTGTTCCTTCTGCGCTCTCCCTGGTTCAGGGCCCTACTGAGCTCCCCTATCACCCTGGGAGGTGGGGAGTGAGGAAACAGCCGGGGCACAGGGAAGGTGCAGGGAGCAAGAGGCAGCTGTGTGCTGAAAGAGTAGTAGTGCGGCTGATCTGTAAAGATGGGGCTGTTGGTATAAAGATTAACTTTGGTTTGAAGGAAGGACCTTTTGTTTCAAACATTGCCATATAAAAGTTTAATAGGTACTTCTAAATCTGGCTGCTTCCCTGGGGAAGACTCTCAGACCTAAAAGGCAACATATAATTTAATCTGAAGAGGATATTAAATAGAAACATATTAATTACGTCAAAATATCATTTTAAAATTAAGGAAAAATAATATTTATGAAGGTGTGTATGATAATGCATGTGGATGCACAAGAGTAAAAGTAGGATGATTGTCCATGCTTTTTAAGGGAGCTTTCCTGTTGATTTGTACAATTCTTGCTGATGACTTTAAACGAATATTCAGGAGACACTTAAGAAGGTTAATGCTATAATGTTCCTATTCCTCAATTTCCACAGGACACAAGATTGCAGCTCGCGTTCCATAAGCTTGTTGCACTCCATCTTATGTAACAAATAAGCAGTACGTCTCCGTAAAAAGACTCCTCAGGGCAAGCTGTGAAAGTATCATAAGCTCAATTTCAGTAACTTTCTGTATCTGTTAGTGGAACTGATGCAGTAATTCACTCCAGAAACATCACACTTCTGCCCGAGTTTCTTCTGGAAACCTTCATGTCTCTATCTAATTCCCCCCAAAATAGATTCTGATCAGGACAGCATCTAAGTGCATAATAAACACACTAATTTTATATACTCAGTGGTTAAGTGATTCGGTAACTAGAGACACGCATTTTTACAGGTTTTCACTTCTATATGTTTATTTTGCAAGATGAAGAGCTACTGAATTCCAGTTCACGTGCTTGCATAGAGATGCCTCGGAGCACACTAACCCCTGGTTAAAAAAAATCACTTAGTCGCTCTCACTCCGTTAATGTAAATTAAGTTAAATGCACCATAAACAACACAAATCTAAATAATTGTAGAACATGTATATGAAAGTAAACCAGCTTTTAATCTAAATTACAGTGAAGAGTTCCAGTCCCAGTCTTTTTGGACACAGATGTCTTTTAATCTGTTTGAAGCATTCTCTTCTACTTGCATCCTTTAAGTGCTAATGCACAGTTGGCAGTACCCTGCATTGACCTCTTTAAAATATGTGATGGCCCTGTGATAAACCAAAGAGGGTTGGTTTATTTTAAGTTTGTCTCTTACCACGCATTACCCTGTTAAATTAAAAAGTCTGAATCTTATTTTATTGCCTGAATTGTACTAAAATGTGTATTAGCTTTAGAAGAGGAGAATTCAGTCTAAGTTCTTGGTTTTAAAAAGAATCATGATTTTCCTCTTTTCAAGACAACAGCAAATAAGCAGCTCATGGGCTTGAGTGGCAACTGTTGTCTCAATACTCCAGGATTAAAGGTGTGGGGAAAGACATGATTCTGGGGAGCTGCCTAATTTCAGGCACACTGACTGCTGCCTCTTCTGGCATACTCTTAGTTATTTCTTTACCCTGGGTAACTTGCCATATTGTGTGGTGTGTAAATTATGCAGGAATCTACACTGAAATGCTCAGCTTTCAGGAGCTCTGCTGTCCTTTGAAGCTTGACTAGGGGTAGCAATGACATTTCTTATAGTTTTCTTCTGCTATTGCCTCATGACCCATGTGCTGGAATTCAGATACAGTGTTAGGCTTGCTGCAGCTGTATATTTTTAGATTTCCATGGAGTGTCTATACAAGCTTCTCATAGTAATACAAAAATGAGTTGTTAAAATATAACTTTGGATCAGATGAAAGCAAAAGAAAAATGAGATAAATATGTGTAAAAGAAAGCAAAATTAAGGGATATAAACACCTTATATTATTGTCAGGAGTGAGCTGTAAGACAAATCTTTGTTTCCTGAGGACAAACTGGTAAAATGCAATTAAGGCATCATTTTAGTCTGCTTATTCCCATTTGTGCACCAACATTGTGTAGAATGTATGAACGTAACATGTTCCATATCTTGCCAACAGTAGCAGTATTGCTCTCTCTTTTTAATACCAAAAAATGCATTAAAATAGTAAAATATTTTATTATTGCTTTTACTTTCTGGATGAGAAGCTTAATTCCTAGAAGACTGCAGGGAGAAAAACAGATTGTCTTGGGTACTACTGATGAGCTTACAGCTCAGTTCGCCCCTATCAGAGATCATGGTCTTCAGAAACAGCAAGTGCAAACCCCATTCTTTGTCCAACTTCTTGACTGTGCTAGTCTGTCAATGTATCGATTTCCAGATATTCAGGAGCAAAGGCTGAAAATGAAGACATAAACTTAAATTCAATATATGGCTATGCTGCTGACAGACCACTGTGATATCTTTGCTGGAAGATAGTTGTACATATGTTCTCCTTCCATTTTTTCTTTGTTTAAGAATCTGTCAGACCATCTAATTAATTTGCTTTGTATTTAGTAGTATTATCTTTTGTTTACAATGGCTTTTCTTCACATCCTCTGCAGGGCTAAGATGTCAGGGTGCTATGGATTTACCATGCATTTTTAATGCTGCCATGCTGTGTTTAACTTTCACTTTTCATTAAGCATCAAAACTGTGAGAATTAAAAGCCTGCTTTTGATGTTCCAATAAAAACCGACAGTCAAATTTGGCATAAGAGCAGGAAAAATTATTTTTTGGTTTTTTTTGAAGTCTAATTTGACACCAAATACCCAAAATGGAGGGTGGCAAGTAATTTTAGCATAAATACTGTAAAAGGCAGGTAAAAATATGAATCTTTGCCATTAGTAAATAATCTTTAGAAAGTTTGGTTTGTAAAGCAATTTAACTTACTTTTACTGAGATCGGTATGTTTTTCACTCTGATACCAGGGAGCTGTTCCTGTGAATTCCTATGACATGGTCTAAAAAGCCAAAGACAATTGCAAATATACAACACCTTTCTATTGTTAGAGGAATGCTAAAATAATTTCATAAGCCTCTTCCCTTTATTAAAAAGGGTTCTGCAATTCAGAATTTAAGTGTGCATGGCATGAAAAAGTAGCTGATTTGACAAAAATGCAGTTAGGAAAAGAAGTTTTCATCATGTAAATATTTTAGCTTTTTTGACTGGCTATTTCATTTTTGGTCTAGACTTCAGAGTGTGTGTGTGTATATGTAATGAGATTTAACAGATGTTTTACTGATTTAAGTCAAAGAGTTAGGAACTAGGGGGGAAGAGCATGGCAGGATGAGTGACTTGTACATTGTATTTCCATGCACCTTGCTGGAGTGTTCTTTATCCATAACAACATGATCTTGTGCCTGTTTTCTGTTCCATATGTATGCCATTTATAACTGCTGCTTCTCCCTTTATGTCAGAACAGACACATTATTAGTGTAAAAATTGCATTACACCACACAATGTGTCTGATTTTGAGAAATTCTGAAATTCTGAGGAGAGGTTTATCGATATGCCAAAGAAATGTAAGAAGGCAATGGCATATTAAATTGCGGATCTTCAGAGTTAATAGCATGAGCTGCTGGAGCAGTTCATTGTGACATGTTCTTTTTCAAACCTTTTCCCAGTTATTTCATGTCCATCCAGTTAGCATGATGGGCTGGTTTGGACTTCTTCATTGTTTTATGGCAGTATGAGCACACGCTGAGTGTCTAATTTAGGACAGTGTGCTTTAGTGCTTGGGTGTCTAATTTAGGACAGTATGCTTTAGTGTCCCAGTAAGTCTAAATTACCAGCAATGGTAATGGTGTTTGTTACTTTTCTCAGTTTCCTAATCTCTTCTAAACATCAGTTCAAGCATTTATGCCATAACTCAGAGCTAGTTTAGAGCATGTGAAACTCTGATGTCAATACTACCATGTGGAGAGAGATGGACATTACTTGGAGACATATGAAAAGGGTAGGGAGGCATTCTTAGGTATGTGACCGTATTTCTTCATTTTGAGAATAAGTCACAATGAATGCCATATATATACAGTTTTCTGGCAGTACGGGATCTGGATCAGGTGGATTGCTCCAGCTTTCCTTGAAGAGAAGACAAACTCAAAAGACAGTTA
Source organism: Phaethon lepturus (assembly GCF_000687285.1). Classification (NCBI taxonomy): domain Eukaryota; kingdom Metazoa; phylum Chordata; class Aves; order Phaethontiformes; family Phaethontidae; genus Phaethon; species Phaethon lepturus. The sequence continues at coordinate 91,760 of NW_010543962.1, read as the reverse complement.
ATTGTAGCTTAAATTAGTTAATGCTCTATTTCTTGTGTTATATTCTTCTCAAATGTATATATTTTAATCAACTTGTATTATCTACAGGTTTTTATATTACTAAAATATAACTTGTATTTATGAACATTTTCATCTGATACCTATTCTTTCTTTCTCCACATTTCCTTGTACCCGTGATAAAATATGTAATCTATATGTATAAAACTGTATCATTCATCTTTCTATTTCTTTATTTTGCTCTGTCTTTGTTGTGTCTGTCTCTAACAGGCTCATCTCATCTCTGTATCTTCCTCATCTCCTATCCTTTGGGTTCTGTAAACTCCCTGAAGGTTCAGAGGTAGTATAAATACCTATTCTTGCTTGGGCTTCAGATAATTTCAATCATACACCCATGTCTTCATCTCTGTTTCTTGATAGCATGCAACTTGCTATAGTGATTAAAAAATACCTCAGGCCTTTGTCAGAATCGGTGGCACACTTAAGAGAAGCTTGTGTGGAATGATGTTTTTTGAGGAAAAAAATGTGCCATTTCTTTATAAGTTCATTTTCTTACATCAATTTGTAAAACTGGAAGTCATAGCATTTTAGTTAAAACTGGATGACTTCATGTGAATTATGCCTGAGATTCAGGCCTAGCATTAGACTTGCAGTGACTTCTTCCTCGTCCTCTTAAATTATGCATCATTAGCGAGCACCAAATCTGCTTGCAGTTACACAGGTACAATGGGAGTGACATGGTTCTCCACTGATTTAAAATGTTAAGCATCAAGAGGCCTAAAGGTATATATATAATTCAGACTGCAAAGATGGTATCACTGTTCTTGTTACATTAGAATTTTATCATACGCTTAGGAAAACTTACTGTTTTTCAGTCCTTGATTTTTGATCTGGACAGTGTGTCCATTTAGGTTTGGAAAATTGGTGACTAGTTGCAGTGAAAAGCCTGAAGATTGTTGTAGCTGGCTTGCAAATCAGACTTTTTTTCTGAATGGGAAGAAATCTATATGATCTAGAAAAATAAGCAACTTCTTTTCTGGTTCAATTTCCTTTGATGTGTTGGTTGCATCAAGTTTGTTTCCATTAACTGTGATTTGTATCTGAATACATTGTTCTTGGTTTTTGTGATTGACATTCTAGAGACCTCTTAGATTTTGACTAGTAAATACAACACACATCGTTAAATGTCTTGAACTTTAAATATTTGGGAGTAAGAGTATGTTGCATGTGACATTAATTTACAGGGATTTTTTTTTCTTTTATTTGTCAGGACTAATAGTCTCAAAATGCTGAGCGTTATCTGCAAATGCAAAGTTCTATTAGTGTAACAAATGTGGACCTTCTTTTGATGGATTTTAATTTTTAAGTGGCTTGGCTTTGCATGACATGGTATTTTTTGTGTGAATTGTTGCTCTATTCAAAGCTCTGGCAATTCCACATTATGTGAAAAAAACACTAATTTTTTTATATACACCAATTTAAAATATAATTTTAAAAACTTTGCTGATACCAACTTTTTAATATATAGATAAGTCTTAGCACCCATCTTAGTGTGGTTTTATCTGTTAGGTATTAAGTTCCTTTGTATGTAGGCTGGTGACTGTTGACATTTAGGTGGAAATCAAAGAGGAAATGCTTTTTTTTGGGGTGTTTTGTTTTTTGTTTGTTTGTTTTCATCTAGGTATGATGTGACAGCTGCCCTCTTTGTTCACATAGCTTTTTAATTGATTGTTGCTTCATGGGACCATCTTGGTGCCAATAACCGTGTCCTTCATTCAGAGAAAAAAAATCAGTTGCTGAAATGAAAAGGGGCTTGAAGATAAAGCACATATATAGTTGCCAACATGCTTTGGCAAACTGAATGTTTTTAATGACAGAAAACCTGTGTAGCATGGTGATGCCAATGTTCACTAGGTTGCCATCAGTATGTTTTTGGTTCTACCCCATTGGGAATTACTCATGTGCTTAACAGTGTTCACCTCAAAGGCATCTGATTTAAGTCAACATGAAATTGTACACAAAATTACATTAATTTATGAATTTTTGTGGCTTTATAGCTCAGAATTGGAGGAAGCTACCAAATACAGAAATAACTGTGTGGTTAACCGTACTGCTGCTAGGGAGAGGGCCACCATACGTCTGTATCGACCTACTATCTAGTGCAAAATATACAGGCATTTAACAAACTAAATGTGTACAGGAGCAAAAATCTCTCCAAAAACCAGCACTTTTTGTAATACTTTTCTGTCGAAGGGCCACACAGAGACCAAGTTCCAGGTTTGCATTTCACTGACTGTATTGTTGCATTCATTCCTGCAGCGTGTTTTAAGATGCTCTTTAAAAAGCTTTCCCCATGACTATGATGTGAAAAGTGAAATTACCTGTCTTCTCTACCATGTATCTTTTATTGTTACTCAGTACAGTAAAAACCCCAAACTTCTTGTTCCAAGATCCAGAAAGCTGTGTTAAGTTGCAGAGCTATTTAAACATCTCTTACTGCCTCAAGGTAAAACTTGTGTTCTTTCAGATTACTCCAGCATATGGGTAAATCAAGGTCTTCTCTTGGCACAGAAAAAGAACATATGCTATTCTTGTAAACTTCACATACTTACTGGTTGTGGCTTTTATTTCCTATGTATAATTTTACATATTTTTCTCCTAAAAGAAAAGTGGACACAATGTTGAAAAACTAGCCTTTGGACTGAGATGCTAATTGCATAGAGGCTTTTAACACCTTCAGTTATGATGTTAAAACTTCAGTATCCTAATTCTAACGGGTGGTCCACTCTCTGACTTCTTTATTAGTCAATAGTTTTATCTCCCTGGCAGATATCCCTGCTCTCATTTTACTGAATTTTTGGGTCCAGAAAAAAGGTGTAAATGTAAATCCCTAACTAGCAACAGAACGATAATGAACTACTATTTCTGTTGCTTTCCTGTAACATCTTTAGTATGTATATTAGTATGAGTAATTATTACAGATACTCCCCTTTATATAGATCCTAGAATATAGATGAATGTCTAAAAGGAAGAAAATTAAGAGTTAAGAAGGTCTAATATTACTAGATTTAAATTTTTCTGGGAGTAAGTTAGGGCAGGAATTTCCCCTGAGCATTTAATGACTTCTGTGTCAGAATTAGTGGAAGGTTTTTTTGTTACGTTATTAAAAATATCCAAAATATTACAGAAGTCAAATTTATATATTAATTATTTTTGATAGTTATAATACTACAGGATAATTCCTGTAAAAATAATTCTAAGACTGCTAAATAAACAATACAGAAAAAAATTACAGTGTGAAGTGGTGTGTGGGGATACATAGTGTAAAGGTGAGAGTGTGACAACGATGAAACTCAGGGTTTTCCCTTTAAGTTCTAATTAGAACAGATGAATGGAATGACCGTTTATAAGCATCTTGCATATTTAATAATTTCTGTCTTTAGATTTGCAAAAGTTGTCTCTTGTGACATTTAGGAATTAATAGTCTTTTTAAATGTGTATTCCTTTAAGTTACATTAATATGTTGCTTTCTGAAATCAACCCTTTATTCTTGTCATATGTAAATTCTAGTCCTGACTTATTTTTATCTACTTGGTTAGGTTAACATGCTTGTCATGTCTATTTTTTTGCCATTCTCTGTTTATTTCACTGTAGTGCTGAACAAAAGCCCTAATTTCTATTCTTGATCTGTCCTTGTCCTGAATCAGAGAGAAAATGGAAATATTTACATTTTTAAGATTGATACATTTAATAATAAGATTTCTAGCAATACATTTGAAACATTCTGCTCCTGTACTTCCTAATCAAAATGAAATCTCTCTGGCTAAGCTACCAGAATGCAGCATAGGAGGCTAAAACCTATTTTGTGTTATGAGAGATATGCCTAGTGAAAAATGAGATGTTGATTTTCTGAAAACCAACCTTTTCCTTGAGCAAGTGTTTCAACTGGGAATTCATGACCAGACTTAGACAGGGATACTGCAGTGCTCAACTCTTGGAGAAGCTGGATACTTCCAGCCACTTGCAGTATTTTGGCAATGGGTGAGATACTCTTGCAAGTCTCCTGTCCCGCTCAGACTGCGGAAGCGCTCTGTTGCCTGGCTGTGGCTGAGGCCATGCTTGGACTGCAAGCGTGAGTAACAGTGGTGTGAGGGGACCCGCTGTAGCTTTTTGAATTGCCCAGACAATGTGCCTAGCTTAGGACTTTCTGACTGTCTTCAAGTATTGTGAACATATGGTCTTTGTTACTGTGCAAGTGTAGGTTGATTTTCACCAGAACCAATGTTTTCACATCATCATTTCTCAGTCATATGAGAGACTTTATTTGCTATGGAAACAAATATATGCTGGGCATGAGATGCTGACTCTGGGCCAGTTGGACTCTGCAGTTATTCCTGGGTATGTGTTAGGGCAGTAAGAGATAGTTGGCTCATATGTTTGATACTTTTTCCTGTACTTTGTTGTGGTGTTCAGAGCTGTGCGCGGCTCCTGCCGTGCCAGGGAGGGAGGAAGAGTGAAAGCAAGCAGGGAATGGCACATCACCCTGTGGGGATTGTGTGCTGCCCTGCCGCCAGCCCCACGCCCCCCACATTGTGTGTGTGGTCGCCTCAGGCCATGCAAAGGGCAATTTTGGCGTTAAGTAAAAATACGCTTTATGTGACATATACTTGTTACTTAATCGTGTTCTTCTTTTTGAGCTTTCGTTGGCAAAATTTTGTTGGTCACAAGGCTTACTACTTATTTACACAAGACTGAGGTGTGTTTAAACACTTCTCATCTTGAGATATTTTTAAAACTTCTATAAAATACTTTACTAAATCCTCACTGGAATTTTTTGAAAAGGTATTTGCAGAAACCTTGGTTTTTATACGTGCCAATAATCACATTGTTCAATACTGAGCTTTTAAATCATCATAATTTCCAATACATCTATTTTTATAGCAGCCTACTTTTATGCGGGGTTTTGTAGTTGTTGTTATAATCATGACATTCTTATACACATGAGTAAATTTATGAAAATTAGTAATCCTGTTTTATTCACTGAGGAGTATTCCTGTAGACAGATATTGCCCAAAATTGGCAGCTCCTCAAATTACTTACAAAAACTATACGAATGCAGGACTTTCCTCAATGTAGTATTTTAAATATCATAAGCTTTAATTGGCATAGGAAGTTTGTCTTCCAATATTCAGGAGTATCTTTTACCTTTTCTAAATTACATTCTCCCGTTCCTAACTGCACATGATAAATGTTCTGTCTTTTAAGAATGTGTTATTCTAAATAAGTCTTTAATTAAGATGTCATGTTTAGATGCTTCATATAAATATGATACAAAAAGTATGTAGTTCTTTAACAACTGTTTCATTAGATGTTGCTTTATTTATAGAAGTAATTTTTAGTATTCTGTAATAATGATACTTTTTTTAGCAGGTCAGATTGTTTCCCCACAGTCTGCTCCAGCCTGTATTGAACACAAAAATGATGTGAGCAGAGAAAACAGCACTGTTGACTTTAGCAAGGTAAGTGTTCACTGATGGTGAAGAGAGCTTCCCGACTACCAGAGAGATCTTTTAAATTAAATAAAATTAATCCATGTGATGAATCGGAAGAAGCTGTGAAGTGCAAATTTTACTTCAGTATTAAAGTTCCATGTGCACTGCAACACAGCTTGTATATAACAAAAAAAGAATTTTTCATTTTCTTGATAAATTACTGGTAACAGGGAATCACAGTTTAGGAACATAGATAAATTTATCTATGACAATATCATAGGTGTATATTTGTAGCGGGAATTTTTACAAATTAACATAACATTGTCTAAATGGGAGAGTAATTCAGAATTCTTATAATTCACATTTACCTCTCAGATTTTTACTTTTTGTAGAAGTAATGCATGAATGCAAACTACGCTTTTTATAACCTGAACTCATGGATTCCAGATGTCTCAAACAGAATGTGTTTCTGTAAACCTATAAGTTAATTCTTCTGGCAAGCCAAGATATTTCAGTACACTCCACAAAAGATGTTAACTGTTCAGTAGTGGAGATTGCAATGACAGTTCAATGTTAGATAGCAAAGAAAAGCAAACAGCTTCTCAGCTTTAATGTAAAGGAGAATCCTAATTTGTTTAAGAAGTCTGTATGTACCTAAAACAAACTGTCACATTAGATACAGATGACAGACCTGACAGGGATAGATGACTTCAGCTGACACATTAATACAACAAAGGTTGAGTAAGTGAAGAAAGGTGATTTAAACCAAAATTCTGAAGAACAGCACTTTGAGTCTGTTGCATCCTAATGTTAGTGCCATTGTGCTAAAAGTAGAGTTATGTGATTGCTCCATCTGGTGCCAGACTTATTTCCTAGCAGCAGTAGCTATTTGCATCGTTTGAATTCTTGACTGAACATGCCAGACGAGGCATGGTAAATGGCTGAAATAAAGATGGGAAACAGATCTTTTTGTCAAAGACAGTGAGAAGAAAGGAGGCTGGATGGGGATGTATTATGGACCACATTTCTAGAGAGGTAGCAAGGAGATCTATAAACAGTAACAAGTTGCTAAGATTCTGATGCTAGTACTTTGACAATATTTAAAACTAAGTTTATAATGCTTTAGAAGCCAAGTATGATTTTGATTTCCTGGTATTTATATTAAAAGTGTTAACTAAAACTAATTGTTTTGGCAAGTGTTCTAATATCAAGATGTAAAATTTTGTAAAGGATATAAAAGTATAAATAAAGCTGTCTATTCAAAATTAAGCTGTGCAGAGGTGAAGCTCATAACAACCCAAAGGGAATGACATGACTTTCAGTAGTGCTTTTCTTGCACGTTTCACCTGTTGCTTTGAGTGTTGTAGCATCAAAATCCCCGTCTATTATCTGGCTGCATGGTGTTTGTATTAAACAAGAATGGAGGCTGCATCATTTGATCCTTCACTCACTATTTTTGTAGTGCTGCAGCTTTGCTGATCAAAAGAGCTCTTCCTATTTAAACTGGCCTGAGATCAACATGTTATCTTTTGGCTAGCCTCAGCAGCGTTAGATATCAACAAGGATGTCAGGAATATGAAAGGAACAACTTTTGTTTGCAGGAATGAAATAACAGTAAGGGATTGTAATCTAAATACCTTTGACTGCCTTTAAATAGATCCATTTATCCTTTTGAAGATGAATAAGTAAAGTACAATTTCCCCTTGAAATGTGCTATTGCAAGAACTCCCAACGGTTATAATTGGAATTACATGCACAGATTGAGAGGAAAGTAGAGCAGTACACTAATTTTCTCTTGAGTATTGTGATTTCTTGCTCTAATTTTGTTCCACATATTAATTTCATTTATGTTCTACAAAAAAGTACCTTTGACTACCTCATTGATTCTCTCCTTGCTAATCTGTCTCCCTTGGGCTACTTCTAATATTCCAAATATTGGACTTCATTCAAAAGCTGACTTCATCTGAATAAAGCACTGAGACTGTGTTGATTTTATTGGTAACTGTTTATGAATAATGCGAGACATGGCACTAAAAGCTGTCTTGAATGGTACTTCAGTAGCACAGAGAGGGAGTCATAGTTTCTGATGTTTGTAGTTGTAAATGTGTCACTCCTCTTCCTCTGGGGACACCACAAGGACTTTGTATTCTTGGAGTGATATGGAAGTGGTCTGTCACAGCACCACTTTATCCTGTGTCTGAGCAGGATGGGGATGGCAGTTTAACAACTGCATCTGGCTGGTCTCTGCTTCTTATGCCAGAGGCTGAAGGGAGCCCTGAAATACGAAATGCATAAAGAGACTGCACTCGCATCCCTTCTTATGGCAACGTTCCTGTGCTCCTCATGGAAACTGTATTTCTGAATCAAACCCTGCTCCCATACTGACAAATGGTCTTTCAAGACAGTATGTGGTCTTTCAAATACCAAGTGAAATAATTGCCTTGTTTTTGAATAGTTTATAAAAAATTCAATTAATACCTGTCACTTCTTTCCTAAGAAGTGATGTTGGCTATTTTCTGTTTGTCTTCATGTCAGCTTATGTGTGGTTCTGGGGGAGGCCCCCACCACACTTTTCAGTCCATGAATTGTCCTGGAGGGGAATGGCCTCCTCATTAGTTATTTAGTTTTATGTTTAACTGGAGCTTATTGGGACTATTTGGTGCCAGGTCATCAATGTGGCTCAAATTAGGGTGCAGATTAAGAGGGACATGAGGTCTCTCCAGCTAAAGACCTCTTGGGATAAGAGGTACATAATGGATAGGTTAGATGAAGCATTTAAAGGACGTAGCTTCTGCTGTTGCCCCAGATTCACTCCAGGGCCATCTCTGCTCTCGTTATGTAGTGGAAGCAGCTCCTGGGGTTTGGGTGTATTTGCCCAGTTTGATGCTTCTCTGCCAGCTACTTTGCTTTTAACTGGGGTTCTGTTCACTACCTAAAGGATTTGGTAGTGAATGATGATGATAAAGATGATAAATACTACAAGATGATAAATACTACAGGAAACATATCTGGAAATATGGTCTATCTGGTAGATGGGACACTGAATGTTCCTTTTGGATTTGAATCTTGATCCTGTGATCTGTATGTTAGTGGAACCTTAAGGTCACAACTGCAGCATATTGTACATGAGACAGTTACTACTTGTTAAATCCATTCACAAGGTGAAATGCGTGCAGAATGCACATTGCTATGTGCCTGAAAGACTACTTCCTTTTTCTCAACTATAAATGATCTATGACACCAAAATTAGGTGCAAAGTGAATCTGTTGGGATTTTGTATTTAACCCTGAAGAGTTATTTTGTGATTTGAGTGGGGAATAGAATTTACCTCACTGGTGCTTCACCTTAAAAAAGTACATGGTCTCCAACCTTCCAAGCTAATTTGATGCTTCTTTAACTTTGCGAGGTGTTTGGTCTTTGTTCTAGATTAACTTAGGGCAGCATTAGACAATTAGAGTATTGTGTCCAGTTCTGGGCTCCCCAGTTCAAGAGAGACCGGGAGCTTTTGGAGAGAGTCCAGTGGAGGGCTACGAGGATGATTAAGGGACTGGAACATCTCTTGTATGAGGAAAGGCTGAGAGACCTGGGGCTGTTTAGTCTGGAGAAGAGAAGGCTGAGAGGGGACCTTATAAATGTCTATAAATGTCTGAAGGGTGGCTGTCAGGAGGATGGAGCCAGTCTCTTTTCAGTAGTGCCCAGTGATAGGACGAGGGGCAATGGGCACAAACTGCAGCACAGGAAGTTCCACCTCAGCATGAGGAAAAACTTCTTCACTGTGAGGGTGATGGAGCACTGGAACGGGCTTCCCAGAGCGGTTGTGGAGTCTCCTTCTGTGGAGACCTTCAAAACCCGACTGGACGCGTTCCTGTGCAACCTGCCCTGGGTGATCCTGTCTTGGCAGGGGGGTTGGACCAGATGATCTTCAGAGGTCCCTTCCAACCCCTACCATTCTGTGATCTCTTTGTGATGCCGGCAAAATAAGATTTCATTACACAGGCAACTGTGTTATATCTGATTTCTGATTTAGTGCCAGAGCCATTTGCAAGAAAACAATTTTCTAAATATTACCAAAAACTATGCAAACTAGTACTGACAGATGGCTGCAAGATAGACATTAAAATGGTCCACTTTAACAGTTTATATTGGATTTGGTTGCTGTTGTTGTGTTTAGATTAATAAAAGGAAAGCAAATGACAAAATTCATGCATTTTGAAATGTAGACAATACTGGTGCATAATGAAATCAAAGATATGTTATATACTCTATTACTCCACATCTATCTTTGTTACAGAGTAAGCTCTAGACTGCTACTGAGGAAATAAATACAAATGAACACATTCCTAGGCAAAGACCTTGATCTTATATAGCAATGTCATGATGAAGCTGTTTCTCTGTCTTTTCCTACTGTCCCCACAAAATTCAACATCACTGCCTTAAAACTCCGAAGTTTCTGTATTGCTTTGTTCTTTCAGTTTACTCTTGAGACAGTCATGGTCATAGCTTATTTTCTGTTCTTTTCAGTGGAAGGGCAACTGTCTTCCATTAAATCCAAAACAAAAAATACATCTCGGAGTAGTAGAAGGAAAATTATGATACAGCAGCAATGAATTAATGATTTCCAGAATTGTTAATTATGGAAAAATTAGGTGTCTTCATTTCTTCTACTGTTACGACTTATTGATTCTGTTATGAATTATTGATGCTGTTATGGTGATCGATAAAAAGTATTACTATGAAATTAGTACTATATTCTTAACAAAATTTTGAATGTGATTTGTTGTCTTTATAAATTAATTCTGCAGTACTTTAACTCTATTTCCAAGAAAAATCAGCCAAATAATGAAAGACCAGTTTGGTTTTAAGAAACATTTTTATTTTAAAAAAATTATTCAATAGACAAGAATAGTTGAAACTGTATAATTGAAATAATTAAGTTTATAGTGCAGTGACCAGAAAATATCTGTCAGCAGATCAGGGGGAACAAATCTCTGTGAATAGTTTTTAGGTTGTAATTTAATATACTTTTCTCAGGTTGACCTACATTTCATGAAAAAGATACCACCTGGAGCTGAAGCATCAAATATCTTAGTTGGTGAACTAGAGTTCCTGGACCGTGCAGTTGTTGCCTTTGTTAGGTTATCTCCTGCAGTGCTCCTTACGGGACTAGCTGAAGTTCCAATTCCAACAAGGTACAGTTGGATTTATTTCTCCTCGTGTTTTTCTGAGTATTGCAGCCAGCGGCTGCATGGTGCGTAGTTGGTGGCTGGGGTTGAACCATGACACTTGTGGAGGCAGGGTGATGTGACCTTCAACTTTGTCATTTATTGAGTTATGAATTTGGCTCTTTCTTTAACAGAAACATCTTAGAGACATCTTTCCACTCATCCTTTAAATGATGTATGGGTATATTCAGAAACATCCTGTTTGTGTGTGTGGATAATTCTTCTTCACAGAAGTAGACATGATAGCTTGTTAGGTTACAACACACAGTTTATCCTATACAAACTGGTAATACTGCAGATGAAATACTAAGGTGAAATACTCAGCTGCTTAGAATATTTCATCTGGAACTGAAACCACTTGTGTGATGCTGCATAATCATGTCCAGAAGAAAAAAATGAAGAAGAAATTAAGTAAAGGGAGAAAACTAACTGTGATTCGATTGATAGCGAATGGATGAAAAACATGCTGTAATAATCACACTCCTCTAAAAGTTACTTTGTAGATACTTGCATGGTAGTGAATGTGACTCTCAACCATAAATTTTTATTAGATTCATTTTTTCTAAGTTGAAACTGTTTCTGATTAAGTGCTTTGGTTCTGAGAACAAATGATGAGGCATTTTTAAAAAATGTCTAAAATAGACTTTGTAGTCAAATAGAAAACACTTAAATAGATCCACAGTTACATTGTTTCCTGCTGGGGTTGATTCAGTTCAAAACTCCAAAGTGATTCTCCCATATCTGAATTCACTGATTTAACTATTATTGCAGTCTCTCACTTTTTTTTTGTATTTATGCATATGTTTGTACACGTATTGTGTCTCTCTTTCCCCTTCTCTCTTTTAGTTTCAATAAAAGCAGAATTGTGACAGAAGGCAGTAGTGTATTCCAGTTGTTTGTGACACTCAGGAAGGTGTGTTCATAGCGTAACATTGGTGTTATGTTATGAAGTGCAGTACTGAGACTCGGATCCTTGCTCCTAGTCAGATAAACAGTATAAAATTTTCTTTAAGTTGTAGTTACTTTGTAGTTAATTTGGATATGACTTTTTTGTTTTTTCTAATTTTTCAATGTGTGTAAGGAACATATTATAAGTTCCAAGAATGGACTGAGCTGGCTATGAAAGAAACTTCTGAAGCCTTTCCTCCTAACCTGCGGCAGCTTCCCATTAAAAAAAAAACAAAAACCCACACCAAAAGAAAACCAACAGATTTTATTTTTCTCCAAAAGAAAATTAAATAATCAAAAATTAGGAAAATTAAGGATTTCTGCAAAAATGTTTCTTTAAAAAAATTAATAATGTTAGTAAAAAATTGTCTTTTGCTTTTTAGCAATAACTGAGATCTTCAGTTATTTCATTTGAACCTCTCCTCTGCATTTTATAGAACCTTACTAGCCCCAAGCCTAGAGTAGTGGCTGTCTAGAGCCTTAATGGGAGTAAGAATGATTTAAAAATTATTTTTATTCAGGGTAATTTAACTTCCCCATTATTGCAATAATATTACTACCATAAAATAGTTGATTCTGTTAAATTTACAGAATTAAATAAAGTAATGTGTTCTGGACATACATTATAATTGCATATATTTTTATGTAAGATAAGCTTTGTTATGTGAGGAGGTTTTGATAGTCTCAGTCAAGTCTGTGAAGCTTATCGTGTATCTTTGGAAGCTATTTTCGCATTTTTTCTAACCAGAGCTTCATGTTTAAATGTGTGAGGATCTTGAAGGAGATTATATAGAATATTTGTCTTAGGGGTTCTTCTAGTCCAATTTTTAAATAAGTATTTCTGTAGTATATATAGGTACTTCCAACCATCTGTCCTTTACAATTTTTTAATTTATCTTTTATTTGCAGGTTTTTGTTTATTCTTCTTGGACCACTGGGTAAAGGGCAACAATACCATGAGATTGGAAGATCGATTGCAACACTAATGACAGATGAGGTATTTTTATTCATGGCTTGGTTTTAGTCGTTTTGTACTGACTGAAGAGGTGTAATAGGGAATCTCCAATGTGTAATCTTCCAGAAGAAATGTGGCTAATCATTCTGATGATGCACAAATAGCATTCTACTTCATTTCATAATCCTGTAACAGCCCAGTTTGTGCTGCCATAAGGAGATAACAAAACGAGAAACAATATTCACATGCAAGGATATCTTCACCGAGAAGATTCCATTTTACACAGTTACTTTCCAGTGTAATTAATTGTGTTTAAAGCTGTACTCTAGAACACTTAGCAGCTATAAGGATGTTTTTCCATAGCAGCTGGGAGCTTCTATAAAAAACTATGTACCAGAAACTCTAGTCAGTTGAAGCTGAGATTGTCTGGTGGGAATTGCATGTTGGGGTGGGAACTGCATGAAGTGCATTATATTTCAGAGAAAAGCTGCCATCGTGAAAAATGTTATGAGAGTATTCCTTTCCCTATCTCTTCCCACATACACTTCTCCATTTTTCACAGGTGTTCCATGATGTTGCTTACAAAGCAAAAGACCGCAATGACTTGGTGTCCGGAATTGATGAGTTTCTTGATCAGGTTACTGTTCTCCCTCCTGGAGAGTGGGACCCAACAATTCGAATAGAACCACCTAAAAATGTTCCCTCTCAGGTTTGTACTCAGTAAATTCAGATGCTTTTAAACGTTAACGTTGTGATGCGTTTTTGCTATGTAGAATTAAGTCTCATTAATTTAGCATTTATCAGAGCCACTATATATAGAAATTTTGCATGCTCCTTTTCTTTTGGTTAACTTACTTTAAGAGAACCCATGTCTTGCAAGCATAGAGTATAGTGATAACATTTCGTGTAGTTCAGTAATAGTTCTTTTTGGAATGAAGACAGATGGTTGTTTCTAAAGATCTTAAATTCAGGGATAATTGGTCATGAGCATCTTTGATTTTTCTGAACACCCTGGTTTGCTTTTGTTCTAAGCTTATTGCAAGAATTGGTCAAAGCAGCCTGGCTTGCTACTCTTTAAAATGTTTTCTGATACAAGATTTTCTGTGATGTATTCTTTAAATCTTAGACCACAATTCCTTTTATTATTTCCTGTTATAGAACTCCTCTACAGCTTATGAAGAGGTTATATTGATGAATCTTACAATAAAATCTACATGTTTAGTCTTTCAACTCTCAAAGCTTGTTTCCTCTGCTAAAATTATGTTCTGGTTGCTAAGACCCATGAGAAGTATCTTTTCCTTCTGGTAGGAGAAGCGTAAGATCCCAGGAGTGCCAAATGGAACTGCGGCCCATGGGGACACAGAACAACCTGGAGGACACTCTGGACCAGAACTGCAACGCACTGGAAAGTTAGTGAAAACATACGCAAAATCTTAAGTGTTTGAAGTGATGCACTTCCAAAGGAATCATAATGGTCTGGTTCTCTCTCAAATGCCTGGCTTGGTATATGATTTTTTTCAGGCACTTTCCTTATTTGTGTACCACTTAGTTGAAAAGGACAATACATGCTAATTCGCAGAGAGGGGGAGAGGGCAAGAGGATTTGAGTTTTTCACATTGTGTTTATTACAAGCTCATTTCTCTATTATTTATAAAGGTGAGACCTCTGTTAAACTTGATTAACGTTTCTTATTTTTGTACAGCATGAAGGAAAAGCTGGGAACAGTCTTGTGACATATATTATGAATGCTTATGACTATTTTGTAGTTGAAGTTTCTCGGTTGTGCAACTCTAGCATTTCTATTTTACCTCAGTAAGCCATGAGATGTCCTGGTACATGAGGCTATGATTACCACTGTGGCTGCAATATACACACGTCAGAAGGAAGAATTTGCCCCAAGGAATACTTAAATTTTGTATCAGCTGCCAGTGGTTGCCTTAGTGCAGTGTAGTTGTGCGATAGACTTTTCATTTACCTTGCTGCCTCGTGATGTTTAAATATCATTTCTACCAGCATAAGGCTAAAGATTCAGCTGCAGTGTTGGTGAACACAGTGGGGTGGAGGTGATGATGGCCGTCCGGCTGTAAGCCGTTCTCCCAGCAGAGAACCTGGTCATTGACAGCTCGAAGGATTGTTCTAATATTTAGGAGATGGTGGCACTCTGTCTTCCTCTTTACCCCAGCAACATCTGATACATTGGGTGCCTGTAAGAAAAAGAGCATTGTGGGGATATTTACTTTAACTGTATGGTAGCATCTGTTCCTAAATATTTGGTTATATTTAGCAAAGTGTAAATGACAAAAGATGGAAGTTCTTGTCCCTGGAAAGTTGTGGCCTACATTCAATTCTTTCATCAAGCGTGTTTGGGAACAGGTTCTCAAATAAAGAATGTGAAGCTCTATATGTAGATTTGTGGGCAAATGGGCGCTCTGGTAGCTCTCTGATTAAACGAATGCAAAGATTTATTTCTCATAATAAATAATAGGGTTTTATGGAGGGGACCTAACAACTGTTCAGAAGTTTTGGGTCTGGATGATTAGATGGAAGATTTTATAAAAGCAGCATGCAAATTAGTTTGTTTTATAAAACACAATTTCCTGATTAAAGTTATCAAGACAGAGTTCCCAGAAACTTTTTTCTGAGAGGGATGAATAATAAGAGTATGTATCATTTGATCAAGGAACAATAGCTTCACTGCAATATATTTAAAGCAATATTGTGGAACGAAGTTTGATATACCTTTTTCATTAATCTGATCGATCTCTTTTTTTTTTTTTTCTCTTTTAGATTTTTTGGAGGATTGATTTTAGATATAAAAAGAAAAGCTCCCTTCTTCTGGAGTGACTTCAGGGATGCTCTCAGTCTGCAGTGTCTGGCATCATTTCTGTTTCTCTACTGTGCTTGCATGTCTCCTGTCATCACATTTGGTGGTCTGCTGGGAGAAGCAACTGAAGGTCGTATAGTATGTGTTAAATCTGAACTTTTAAAACAAACTTACATTCCTAGGTTTGTGGTTAGTATTTTCTTAGTGTTGCTTGAATCACATTTAAATATTGGTGTTTCAATGTTTAAAAGGATGCAGACTAAGACATTGCAAAAGAACCTGTTTTAAAATTTATGGACACTTCTCTCTATATCATATTCAGAGTGCAATAGAATCGCTGTTTGGAGCATCCATGACTGGAATTGCCTATTCTCTCTTTGGTGGACAGCCTCTCACTATACTTGGCAGCACAGGACCAGTTTTAGTGTTTGAGAAGATCTTATTCAAATTTTGCAAGTAAGTGAAGGTCATGATATGCATCATCCCTTGGGTGGTGTTAAGTAAAAGTAGAGACACTCATCCCAAAGTTCCAACATCTGCAGAATAAGATGAGCAGTTTGCATTGGAGTGCACTCCTCAGGCTTTCAGAGCCTGAGAATTATGCAGTGACTGAGGCAAGTGAACTAGTGGTAATGCAGAAAGGTTGATGGGGTTTTTTTATTGTTGTTTTTCTTTTATTTGTTTGTTTTTAAAAAAATCCAAAACTGTTTTGAAGGGAATGCAAACTTCAGGATGTTGGTTTTTATTTTTTTTTTTATTGTATCATTTTCTACTCTGAAACAATACATTTAAATCTGTTGTTTCTCTCATCCCTAACTCATGCAAAAGGTGTTACCTCTCACCCAGGAAGTAAATGCAGTGGCAGTGGTGCCATCTTTCAGTAGTCACTAGTATAGACCCTGCCCTTCCTCTACCCAAACAGCGAAGGGGTAAAGTGTCATGCTATAACAGCATATCCCTACATTTATGTTAATTATGTTAATACATGACATGCCTCTGCCACAGTGTGGGTTAAAATATTGCCTGCATCTTGGCAACCATCATGCTTCTCTGTGATCCTTTCTGCTTTTTTGCCTCATTGCTGTGACAGGGACTTCTGCACCAAGATCTCCTAAACCTCCTGAACAACATAGTGTAGGAGACCCCACTTAGCATCCCAAAAACTTTTATCACCTTCAGGTAGACCTTTTAGTTCACTGTCATAATGTCACCCAACGTGTTTGGAGCTCTTACATTATATGCAGTAAGCATACAGGATTTTGATGAAAGTCATTCCTGTAGCTACTCTTGCAGCTGAAGAAGAAATTGGCAAATGTTGTCTGTTTGTAAGGCAGGGTATAGGATAAAAAGTGGGTGGACTTTATACACTTTATGTATGTGACTACTCTGAAAGCTGCTCCCTCAATTTAGTAGAGATAGAGCTCTTTATGTCCCCTTAACTGGGAGGAGAGCTCAGGTCAAGAGGTGACTTGACTGTATCTTCAGTTCACAGTAGGTAAATAATTTCTGATTCAGACTGTCCCCAGAATTGCACATCCATCAGCAGAGGAAATTCTGGAGATGTCTCTTCTGCCTTTACTCTGGCTGGGCAAAAGATAAACTGTGTTTAATTTTTTTTTCCTTTTTTTCAGAGAGTATGGGTTGTCATACCTTTCTCTGAGAGCTAGCATTGGACTGTGGACTGCAATCCTGTGCATCATCCTTGTCGCAACTGATGCAAGCTCCCTAGTCTGCTACATTACCCGGTTTACTGAAGAAGCTTTTGCTTCTCTTATCTGCATCATTTTCATTTACGAGGCCTTAGAGAAGCTGTTTCATCTCAGTGAGACATATCCAATCAACATGCACAATGATTTGGATCTGCTGACAAAGTACTCGTAAGTAAGATTTCTTATGTTAATGCTGTTTTTTTTTTCCATAGGTTATGTTTTCTCTGTGAGGAGCACAAACCAGTGCACAGCAGGAAATGTTTGCAGGAGTTGCAAACTTAACATGTGGAAGCTATTGCATTAGGCTTCATGCTGCCATATGGAAGTAGTAGTTACTGGAGGTATGTGTACAAGCAGTACACATTTACTTAAGTAAAGTAAAAAATACCTTGACTTGGAGTTTGGAAAAGCTTACAGACACACAGCTTGGAAGTCCTACAATAAGAAATAGGAGCTGGAGGGACCTCATCTTTAGGTCTTTATTCACATTTTTATTTAATGAGGTGCAACTCAACGATCTCTTACTATAACCTTGTACTGATGATTTATAATATTTTATTGGGTGTTCAGCCAACATTTTAATACTGTATTTATCTGGTAGGTTTTTTGTCCAAATTGAAAT
Organism: Phaethon lepturus; assembly: GCF_000687285.1. Taxonomy (NCBI): domain Eukaryota; kingdom Metazoa; phylum Chordata; class Aves; order Phaethontiformes; family Phaethontidae; genus Phaethon; species Phaethon lepturus. The sequence goes on along the minus strand of NW_010543962.1, from coordinate 73,991 downwards.
ACTGACCTATCTAAAAAGGATATAATTTGATGTACCACCCTTATTTTAACCTCTCTGGCAGCTATGGTTCAAGCTGCAAGGACTGAAGTGGATTTGGAATAGTTAGGTACTTCTCAGCAGTCATTGATTTTTGTCACAATCATTTTATTCTTAGTAACAAGATTAAGCTTTTTCGTATGACTCTATTTAAGCAGCTTTACTTTATTGTGGAGTTTTGACAGGTAGTATTCTACTTGGGGAATAAAAAAATGAATGGCTTTAATCAATATAGTTTAATTTAGAAGTAAAATCTCATAGACTTGTTACTGGGATATGAGAACAAAAATGTTGTTCTAGTAAAGGACAAGATCCTAGTCTGTCCTGAGGCCAGTTAAGCCTGGTCACCTCAGCAACTAAAATGTCATTAAAAAGCGTTTTCAGAGAAGATCCCCCTCCAGAAATGTCTTTATTATTTCACTGAACCATTTGATGGGTGGGGCCCAAAAGGAATAATGCTTGAACAGTGGCACATCTTCTGTTCTCTGGAAAAACAGGACTGTTTCCACCAGATGTCTCATTTGCATTTTAAGCTGGGAAAACCAAAACACAGCAACAGAGAAAACATTTGAGCTTTGTGTATGTTATCACTGGAAAAATATCAAATCCTGAATCTGAATGTACATCATACACCTTAATACACAGAATAAGTTAAATTCTAGAAACTATAGTTCTGCTGTGGCATACTCTCTCATCATGCTGAAAAAAAAAATATTTCTCTCTAATAATTTCATCAGTAGACAGAGGAATATTAATTTGAAGAGAAAGCAATAAACATCAAAAATAGACCATGCATTGTGGTTGAGGTTATAACCTGGTCTTATTTAACGTCACTTCCGTGAAGTCGATATTTTACTCTGTACAGTGTTTGTGGATTATTTTTCTTCCTTTACCACTGAAAGAGAATATGATGTTCTCATACAGTTTTGAAAAACAGATGTTGAAATACTATACAAAGACAAAAAAATATTCAGAAACTATTTAGCAGGCGGAGCCGAGATGTTAAAATATGTAATGAAAAGCATAAACACAGAGTAATACAAATTCCTGGGTAGCTAGCTTTACTGATGGTTAGCTGAATCCCATGATACTGCTTGAGATTTCAGAGAAATAAGATTAACAGTCTTGCTTGTATAAGGATACAGTGATACGTATTTCTATATTTTGTGAAAGTGTTTTATCATCATAGTCCTTATGTTTACAAATAAATGTTTTTGGTTTTATTTAAAATTCTATTAATTAATCAGAATCCCAAATTGATTTTTGAAGGGTATTACTTACTCGCTGCTTGCCCTTTGTAACTGTCTTCATTGAAGTAGAATGTGCAGAGCACGCAGAATGGAAAAGAGCAGCAGTTGTCTTCCTCCAGTTACAGCTATTGGCCTGTCCCATCCTACAGTGTTGGAATACCAGCACAACAGTTTTAGATTTTCCAAACACAATTCCTGAAGGACAAGTGTCTTCCACATGTTTAGAAGAAAGATTTGACCCCTGCCTGGTGGTTTCAAATACATACATAGCTATCAAAATTATTTGATACAATAGTTTTGTAGTTATTTATGGTGTGGTCCATGGCAACTGACCCCACTAGTACTGAAATGACTAGCTGTGGGCATAGTTATAGGCAGCATAGCTCTTATGAGATGTGGCTTATATTTTTTTAACCTTAAAACCTATTGTTGGAAACGCCAGTATGCATATTGATTATCTTGTAAGAGCACATATGCTGATTCCAAGGATCTGTGCTCTGAACACAGCAAAGCAGTAATTCCAGCCTGTTCTCAAATGACCAGTGCTTTCACAGCAGCCTTGGTGCTGCTGAACTTCATGGGTTTGCTGTGCAGATATGCACATACTAGTCGGTCCAGACACAGTGGCCCAGAACATGAAGGTATCACAATTATCATCCCCATGGGATCATCACAAGACAAGACATTTCAAATAACCCTCAGTCCCTGCTCAAATGTCTGTACATGTCTCAGTTCCAGAAAGATCAGAAACTAGTAGACGAATAAGCATAAAAGCTTACTTGAAATGGAAATCTCATTTTTGTGTACTTGAAGTTGAGGAATACTGCTTTCACAAGGAATGAGAAGGTTTTTCTGCTGCAGCATCTGACTCCAGTCCTTCAACTTGTAGTTTAGATGGGTAACAAACTTGGGCTGAAACTGGTCCTGTCCTTAAAGGACCAACATACTCTGTTACAGAAGCTAATTAGTATCTGCTGTTTTGCTAATTAAAACAGCTGTTTGCATTTTCCTCTTTGGGGATTTTAAAGACAAGTTTTTAATTGTTAGTAAAGCCTTGGCAGTTCTTTAATTAGCAATGGGTGAACTTCAAAAGGTTGAGCAACTCATTTCTCTTTGAATGCTCAGCCAAAGCGTATGTAAAAACTTTATCTTGGATCTGCAATTCTATGCTGGAAAACTCAGGTTATACTGTAAAATTGCTGTTTTCTGTATTCTGCCTGTTGCCTGCTCAAAAAGTTGATGCTAAATAGGTCGGGACACTGTACATATTTGAAGCTTTCAGTGTAAGCTGTGGCCCAACCCTCCTCTTGTCTTCCATGGGCTTTCCAAGGGTGCTCGGGTGTCCACAGCTAGTCCATCTGCATCCCAGTACTGTTGCCTTTGCCCTGGTAAAGACATAAGTTTGACCCGGGTGAAGTCATTGGCATGCTGTTTGTACTGTCCTTTGGAGTACTAGAAAGACAAAGAAAACAGTAATTTAAAATGGTTGGTATTTCCATCAGATTGGAACCATATTTCAAGTGAGGAAAAAACCCCGTTCTTTATTTTGGGTGGGTTTGAATTCTGTCATAAACAGTCTGTTGCAGGAGTTGGATGTAAAAGACTGCAGTGCATGCATCTCCTCTTACAGGAGTCGTTACTAGTATCTACCATAACAAACCTTAGAAGACTATAGAAAGAAGATTCAGAACAGTTGGGATTTTTTATGTTTTTTTAAATCAAGCAGACACAAATGTTTGAAAACCAGCTGAAAGTCCTCCTAAGAGATTTCTTAGAAATTCGTATTGACCGTTTTAGGTAGAAGGTAGGAGTTTGAGTTTCTTACAGAATTCTATCACAAAAAGACAAAAATACCTTTTGTTGCATGATCTAATTAATGTAGAACTAGTCCTATTGCACTTTTTACTCCTTTTCTTTATTATACCTGTTTGTTACTCTGTGTTGAAATATTGTCCCTAATCCTCAGATGATCTACTTGCAGGCAAATCTGTTCAGAATTCATATGTAACTTTCTCTTAAAACACCATCTTTATGATAAAGAATAAGGGATTTAAGAGCTAAATCTAAAGAAGGACAAAGACATCCTGATTTTCTGCATGCTAGTGTGCTGCAATTGTTTTCTTTTTAAACTGCATTGTTTTGAAGGTATTTAAATACAGTAGCTACATTGTTTATTAAATAAAATATACATACTTTTTGATCTGAGCCTCTCTCCTCTCTCTCTCTCTTTTTTTCCTGTGACCTTTTTGTATTTGTCATGCCATTAGCATTTGTAGGTTGGCATAGCAACTCTGATTTCTGCACTCTCCTCCTCCTGCTTTTTCCTACCCCTGTAGCAAATATATTTCCAGTTAGTGAATCCTGTCTAGGACACTGATGCACATCAGTTTTAATATATATATTAAATATTAGGATATCATTGTTGCTAGGAAAGGAGAATGCTACAACTAGATGGATTAAAAGCAGAGGTTCTCAAAAGGAAAACAAAGTAAGCATTGTGGATGAAAGGAATGTGATTTAGAAAGCAATACAGTATTCTTTAAAATACAAACATTTTAAGATAGTTAGAATACAGAATATCAGTTATTTCTCAGTATGAGGTTGCTTAGACCTTGGGACTTTATATACCTTTTGGTTTTTATTAATTCTTTTTTCAGAGTGATGAATTCGTGTTGTTTTTAATAATTCTTTACCAGAAGTTACTCAATTATTAACAGATTACTTTGAATAATTTTAAAGTGATTTCTTGGCATCGTAATACACATATTGCAATCTGTCTTAGTATTGACATGCACTTAAGCATTAGGAGTAGAAAATCCCACTCTGATGTAATTAGGGAGCCAAGATCATGTCAATCTCAGTATCTTTTGCAGGCTATAGAAACCATGGCTTCTAGAAGGCATTGTGAAGATTAGTTTTGTGCATACCGCTGTTTGCACGAGCAAGTTTTAATTCTTTCATTATCTATATAACTTAGTACATTATTATTGAATGCAAATTATGTTGTTTTATACCCTGTATTTCTTAAGCTGCAGGTGGAATGAGAAGAGTCAGTGATGATAAGCACAGAATTTCTCATTAGGATCCCAGGCACGTAATTGAATTCTAATTCTTGTAATAATTTATTTGACCTTAGATATAAGTATAGATTTCTTTTCCCCTTCTTTACTGTTTTTTCTTTTTCCCCTACAATTAAGTAACTGTGCCATATCCTGTGTGTTTTTCCCTAAGAATGTCCCTCTTCTTCCCAGAACCAGGCAACGGCCATCATTGAGTTTAACTTCTGGTTCCCTTTTGCTTCTTGACAAGCCCTAGAATCCAGTAATGATTTTTCTTTATTCTGTTTATTCTAGGAATTGCCTATGTCTGCCCAACCCAATTGATTCATTTTTCTCCTTCTCCCTCTTTTGAGCCCAGGGAGCACCCACCTTGCTTCATTCTTTCCTACTACTCAGCCCCTCCACTTTGGAAATGCGTCTCCTTGTTAAGTAATTCTCTACAGCATTCAGTTTGTAGTTGATAGCTGGTCTACACAATGCCTTCAAAATCTAGCAAGGCTTAGATTGTGGTTTTGTTACAGTACATTTATGTGTATTGTTACACTACACCTAAACAATCAAAACTTGAGCTGACCATATAGCATTATAGTGTATTACAGTATATTATTTCTGAACCAGCGTTATACTGAATCTCTTCTCTTCAGGTGTATGTTTTTCTAACTTTGGAAGCAGGATGAAGTGACATCCTAGAGCTATTTCTCAGTGAAAGCTTACAGATGAATTGTCAACATCTCATGTAATTACATTTACTTTTCTGCCCATTAACTTCTATGTATGGCAGTTACATACCCCAGAACTGCTAAGAATGCCTGGACTGCATACTGCACCAGGCAGCTAATAAAGACCAACCTTTATGAGTGACAGTCAAGGTTAAAAAAAAGTACAATGTGATTATAAATCTGTTTTTCTAGACTTTCCCCTTGACAGAACAATGTTCTTCTCCTGATGTGCTGTCCAAAGAAACCTGATTCTTTGAGATTTCATCACTGTAACATCAGTTCCACCCCCCCCTCAGATTTGTATCTCACACTCTCTATGTGTGTGTGAAATTTGTTATGCTGCTGAGTGCATTGTCTAGGTACTTTTATAAGCTTTTCTGTTTTCCTCCTCAACTTCACTAACTAAACTATCTAGACTTACAACTTTAAGGAATATATGTGGATGCCTACCAGTGTTTGTGATTGTCACAGATGGGCTACTTAAGTTAATGACTCAATGGTCTAATTCAGGATGGCAGATCTCATGAATAAATGAAGAAAAAAATCTTGTCTTGCCATGGCAGCTGTGCTTTGAAAGGGTTTTGTGATACTGAGAACAGAACTTAACTGAAAAGTCCATTTCCCATCGGTAAATTCCAGTCTATTCTCCACTGAGACTTTGATTCTGTCATTATGAATGTTGACATGAGAAGGAATATGGTAAATACAATGCCAGGGATGTACAGGTGTTGTAGGTATGGGACAACAGAGAAGTCATCGTCTGTGATGTTGTTGTCCCCTTCCCGTAGCAGTTGTTAGACAAACAGAAGGACTCTGCCTGTTATTCATATGAAGGTGGTATACTTGGAGATAACCTAAACATGCATAGCATTTTGCTTTCGATGTACTTTCCTTCAGCCTTGTAAATACAACTTAAAGAATACTTACACATACATTCTAATACCTTACTTTTAAAACAAAATTAGTGATGTTACCTTCCATTGCATACCATCTTATTCTGTCTCTGTTATGTGATCAGTGCACAGCACACTCACAGAGTGTACTCTGTCTTAGGGAAAAAACTTCCTACTCATATTAACAAATATGTGCTCTGATACTCAGTGAGACATATTGTTTAAACAAGCACATTTTGTAACTTATTTGTCATACTTGCCTGTTGGTTTTTTATTAATATAAATATTCATATTGAGGAAATCTCATTCTCTATTTTAAGTGAGCCAGAAAGAGATTTTGCCCATCTAGGAAGGAGAGGTGGTAAGTTGGCTAGTTTCTTGTTTTGCAGTAAACAGGAAGTTACAGTCAGGATGAAAGTCCTTTTAGTACAGAACCCTTCACCTGACTTGTTGTTGGGCAACAATGATGTTTATCTTTTATTGCTGACCTACAAAGGAGGGGGGAAATATTCCCCAACTTTACATATAAAATAACAGGTTTCTAATTTGCTAACCTGTATTCCCTTTCCTATTGTCCAAAGAAAGAGGGATCATACAGACAGTCTTTTTGATGCTGTTAAGGGTAGTAATAGCTACTCCTTCGGCTGAACAAACACCGCTAGTTGTCTGAGATATCCTGAAGCTGCTGTTGTCAAATCCTAGCGCTGTTCTTTGAAAAAAGGACAAGTTGTAGGAAACACCGCACACAGCGAAGTTATGATGGCTGCCTCAAGTTGATGAAATTGATGAAATTGAGACTTAGGAAACAGAAGCAAAAAGAGCTAGGAAAAATGAGTGGAGGTTGGGAGGACAAAGAAAGGAAGGGGGCTGCCATCAGTGTACTATATACTGTACTATTATAATTGGATTGGTGCTGAAGATGTAGCTGAAGTCTTGATCCTTCTGTAAAAGGGAGCAAGGTACAGGCTCTGGAGGATACCAGTTTGTCAGCCAGTCCTGAAATGTATTATTTCTAATCTGTTTTTCGTCCCCATCCTGATTTGCAGTAGATTTCTTGAGCACCTTGGAAGATGTAAAGGCAATAAAGGCTCCTTGCTCTGGTTATTTTTCTAGCTAGCAGGTTCAGGCCATTATTTTTCTGTTACTTTCTCCTTTTGTCAGATCTGATCTTATGACAGTTCTTCTGCAGTTTCTTGAAGACTGTCTTGTCTGAAACGGTTTATTAGTTTACCTCAGATGTATAAACTACTTTGTAATAGGCTGTATTAGATGTTTAAATACCCTCGAAGAAAGCAAGCTCCACCAATTTCTCCCTATGGACATTTTAATTACAGAAAGGAGTGAGTGACCTGTGACTGGATATTTAGTGCCTTTTTAGTTCTCTTAGCCTCCAGCTGCTGTGAAAACAAAAGCATGAGTCACCATAAACCCTCTCACATATGTGCCAACCCATCATGGATGTCACAGATACCATGCAGCATATAGGCCCCCATGTTTAGACATCTGAATTGCTCCCAGGAGATCAGAATGTCTTGCAGTAGCCAAAAGGGTAAAGATGCAAAAAGAATTGTTCTGTCATCAGTGTGATGCAATGGGTATGTTGTGAGATTGGCAGCAGAGATTTTTTTTTTCCCCCCACTATAGTGACGCCGATGCTTTTGCTACTACAACCAGTGTCAGATTCTTCCCTGCCTATATTCTAGCCATAAAAGCAAGCAGTTTCTTCCTAGCCATGATGAAAGAGAATCAAATGAAGCATTCTCTATCTTCTAGCATAACAAAGATGATTGCTGACTCCTTGTCACTAAAAGGCATGGGAGTACATTGCTAAGTTGGTACTGTATTTGGAGCTGAATATGTTGCTTAGAAAATATAGGTGTATGTATAGTTTCTTGCTCATTAGTATTAGCATAAACTCCAGAGAGGTCTCTTGTAGTGGGCAAGTGCTTAGTACTTTAAACAACTTTACAAGAACTTAAGAGCATTTGAACCTCCAAGAGGCAATACATTTTTACTTATTTCAGTCTCATGAGTGATATTTTATCAAGAAAATAGAAAGATGTGTTAGTGGTTAACAATTCAGCATATTTTACTTTTTCTCTCGAGAACTGACCTCTCAGAGTAAAAAAAAGACGGAGAGACTAAAAGTTTTAAAAGATTAAAGTAGAAAGCCTTATTTCACTAATGTGAGTTTCTCCTTGCAGGTCAGTTGAGTTGGGAAATAGTCATCATTGAAGCAATTAAATCTGTTATGAAATGTCACATTTTGGTAGATAAACTTTTATGTTCTGACACGGAATGGTACCACCAGTTGTGTTTTCTGGGCTGGACAGGGAGTGTCTTGCTGTCTCACATTTCTATAATGTTAAGCAGTTAGTGTCATGCTGGAAGACAGTTGTACCATGATACAATCTCACATCAAAATGTCAGTCAGTGTTGCCAAAAGACATATAATATTGAAAATAGTGTAATGTTAGATCTATGAAACCACTGAGATCATTGTTTGAATGATCTGTGTACAAAAGCAGGATCTGATCTTTACAGTTAGGGCCTAATTATGGACCCATTCACTGACAAAAGCTGGGTGCAGGGTGATTTTGGTCTGCATGGGTGGAGTTTGCACAAGTCACTTGCTGGTGAACCATCTGCCACCGGTAAATGCCTGTGAAATTTGGTAAAGGCCAGACTGGAATGCTGTGAAGGAGGAAAGTGGTATCGATGTAGAAGTAAACAGGGTGATGATCTCATCTGAAGGTGAATTACTTAAGCTGTATTAAACTACAGCTTCAGTTGTCACTTTTCTGACTTTCTGACTAAGTAAATAGAAATTTTTGTTTCTCTAACTTAAATGTAATTTTGCAGTTTGTGGCAAGTGTAGCTGTACCATGTCGTGTTGGTGACATGCAGAGTCTTCCCTTCTAGTGAGAAAGTGACTGTGATTGAACAGCCCACATCACCTTGGCCTATCAGTCAAACCCCAATGGGCCATTTCCCAGTGTCTGGCCAGTCTGTGATCAGCGATGGACATCAGGGGCAGCTCCTGTGCTCTCAGGAAACAGTAGTAACCTGAAATAGCCACCTCTGTATTGCATGAACATCAAACACTCCCTTGCGATAACATAGACATACCGTTTGTTGACTTTACTATGCTACTGTAGCTCACTAGTAGTGATGTGCTTCATTTAATCCATTTTGTAATATTTTAAGCTATGCATTGAACACACATTCATTCTGCACTTGGGGCCTGATCCAAAGTATATTAAATGTTTGAAAGATCCAGTCTACTTCGATGACTGTTGGCTCAGGCCCACTATTTCTCTGAATGCTGTTGCTTTTTTTTTTTTGCTTTTTGTTCATGGGCTGTAAGGGGTTTTTCTTTCTTTTATAAATAGCTGCATTTAAAATCAATCTCTATGTATATATTAAATGCAGCTATTGTAATTGAAATATTGTGGCACTATTCTGTACTCATAATGTAGATGGTAGAATTTCTTGTATAGAAAATATTACAAATCTAGATGAGAATTGTAATTTTGTGGAAAGATAAACAGCCACAGAGAAAATAGATGGCATAGCTAAATGAATAAAGTGATACTCTTCTAGAACTGGAATGCAAATGTATGCTTAATATCTTTCCACTCTATAGTCAGATGTTACCCTGTCCCCAGCTACTCCTTAAAACTTTATCAGAAAGGAGAGTACAGAATTTATTTGCAGCCATCATAAGCATGTTAAAATACTAGCAGGATAGATAGTACTATAGATTTTTAAAGTAGAATTAATTTAAAGAGAACTATAAAGCACATGTGACATCTTGGAACCTACAGAGTATCCTGTATGTTTTGAAGGCTTTGTCAAAGAAAAAGCCTCCCACAGTTGCTTCAGAGGCTTTAAAGTCTTAATTCTGATTTTAAATTGCCTATTTGCAGTATTGTCCTCGCACACTGCTTCGTCACATTTTGTGTATTAAAATACACAATTTAAAATGAAAAGCATGCTTTTAAAGCAGCTGTGGGGAAAGGAAAAACAATGGACACAGAAGTTCGCAGAGCTTTTGGTGCTGGACTAAAATTATCATTTGAACTAAAATTATCTGTCAAAGTAGAGCACAATTTCAATATGTCATAAAGTTCATAATTTGGCTTAATATATGATACATTTTTTATTTTTAAGGAAAAATACATTATTTCATCTTTTCAGATGCAGTTGTGTGGAACCAGAACGGCCTAGCAATAAAACCTTACGATACTGGCAGGACTACAATATATCTGCATCTGATGTGCCATGGGGGAACCTAACTGTGTCAGTAAGTGAAATACCGGAACTTAATAAATAAAGGCATAAGCATAAATGATTTTTTCTCTCCTCCTGCAGCAAATATATTGAAAAAAATAACATGTTTTTTCTGATCATGCTTGTTCAAATAAAGCATAAAATGTACTTAACTGAACAAAGATTAACATAGACTTTGTAGTCTTACCTCCTTTTCTAAGCATTTTGCAGCCTTTGGTAGTACACGCTAAAGCAAGTATGTGCATTTGGTGCCCTGCTTTTGAAAGTTCTTGACACAGCAGCACAAGAGTTTGACTGAGGTTAAGTCTAAACATGTCAAATGACAACGGATTTGTCCTAAATTCTGCCAGATGGCAAAACCAAAGTTGCCTTGTGTAGAAAGACTCCAGAAGCATTTATTTTCCCTAAAACATTCTTACAGCTGTTTGGGGTATAAAGGAGAGGAAGGGGAGAAATTTTGTAACATTTTCTTTTCAGTGACCAAATTTCTTTCTTATGTAGGCCTTCAGTGTTACGTATGTCTTAGTTGTATAATTTTTTTTCCAGGAGAGGGATGCAGGGTGGGGAACAAGCTGCAGACGGTTTGGATAGCTTGCATGGATATGTAACTTGTTTCTAAATGGTACACTTTTCTAGGTTTAAAGTATTTACTACTTAAGGTTTGCCTTCTTTCAAGCAACATTTACAACTTGGTTAAAATGTCATATTGAGATCAAGCCACTACTTTTTCTTACAAATGGACAATTGCATTACCCACTTCATCAAAGAATTGAGTGCAAAAGACACCAAACTGAAGGATTCTTTCAAAAATATAACTGAATTAACCCCACCGTAGGCATAACCAAATGAAACACTTAAAAGACAATCCAGTGGACCATCTCCAGCAGATACTGTTTCTTCTTTCAAAGGCAGGAATGCAGAAGAACTTGTGTCTTCCTGTCATGAGTTAAGCAAGATCTACCTTCCATGACTGGTCTGTCTTGATAGCAAGGACTACTCCTCTACTTTCTTGGTGTGGCAACAGCAGAGATAAAGTTGAGAAATGCTGGCCTGAGGGATTCCAGCAATCCAGAATGAATATTCTCAAAATTGCAGCACACTCTAAGAGCATCTGTGCAGGGGCAGACTCCTCCTCTCACTTTCTCAGATCTCTTGACAGTGTTTTTCAGAGTACATTTGCAGCTGAGGAGATTTAAAATAACAGATTTTGTTTTAACTATAAATGTAAAAGACTGGCTGCATTATATAAAACCCTTTAAAACTTCTGTAAAAGCTTATTACCAAAACTTGAGTTTACACGGGTAGCCATGTAACCGACCAACTTTTCCCATGAGTTCCTATAGTTGTAAAAGAAATAACTGAAGTTTTTCATACTTCCACATATTTATTGCTTGCAAGCATCATCAGGAATCTTTACTTTTCCTGGTCTAGAGAACTGCAGTAAAAGGCTAGACCTAGCTGTCTCTAAATATGTGGTCAATCTCACCCCACTGTCTTTTTTACTGCTCACTTCTTCCTGTTGTTTCTTGTGTCAGATTTAAAAGTTTCAAGTTTTTGGAAGATCTAGATTGGTAATCTGTCTTAAAAACACAGTTGTACCAACAATTTTTCTTGCCATCTAGGACAAAATGAGTCTGAACAAAGTGTTTAATCTCATGGTGGCAAAATCCTTTTCAGTAATTGTATGATGAAACTCATCCCTGTGGTGTGCCAACATGAAGGTCTATCTCAGGCCAGGACAATTTTCCTGTTTGATGTCCCAGAATCTTGAGAACTTTTTCTGGATTTCCTGAGAATTTTTTTCCTCATCTAAAAACCTTTATTTCATCAGTCAGAAGTGCCTTATATTAATCCCAGGTTTACTTATATACCAGTATATAAAGTTTGCCTCCCTTTGTCTCACAGTCATCAAATAGCAACTGTGGCTTTTTTCAAGCCAGCCTTTGTTCCCAGCCAAATTTTCTCATAACATGTCAAGCCACAGTATTGTGACGTGAGTCTGATGAGCCAACAGCCCAGTTTATTTGATAGTAAAAGATCCTGATCTGGCAGGATATTGCTGCCTGGAATCTCTGTTTCTGGGCACTGCATTTCTTTTTACTTCATACGTGTGGAGGGATTTGGGAAGGAGAGGAACGGATTGCAAGTCCAGAGCTGTGGCTTACATTTTGAGAGGTACTTTCTCTCCTTGCTACCTTGGAACAAGAATGATTTTAAGCAACGAAGGATAGTATTGGAGAATTACTAGATATGTTTTCTACTGTATCTGCATATTTGATCATATATTCTATTGAATAGAATTAATGTTACAAGTTTGGGGTTTTGCATTTGATCATACTGGTTTTTTTAAGAAAAAGATAATCTGTGGAATGTGCTGCCCCCATGTGGTATTAAATGTGTTGGTCTCCTTTTAGGCTAATATTGTACATACAGCTTTCTCTTGGATTGCTCAGCCTGTGAAGTTAAAACAAAAAAATTGGTTCTTGAGAATGCACCAGGAGCAATCTTTCTCTTGGTAGCTTTTGAACTTTGCTTTCCTCTTTTGGAAGGACATAGGAAGTGCAAATCTGTGTTTGTAAACAGAAAATAAATAAGTGTACTTGTTCAGTTTGAAATAAATCTGGTTTTATATTAATGACTTTATTTATGTGACTTCATCAATTTAATACTGGGTAAAAAAGAGATTCTTTGAGGGTTTGAGAGTTCTTCATGCAGACTAGATACAAACATCAGGAGTTTTAATTTTTAAAAGAATAAATATCTAAACATGATTTTATTATCTCTAGTAATGCAATCTGTTTGCAGTTTGGGAAAGTAATTGGAAAAAAAATAATCAGTGTAAGCATGGATATTTTTCAGAACAATACTACTTTGCTCTCCCTGATAGGAATGTAAAAAGTTTCATGGAGAGTTTGTTGGACGAGCCTGTGGTCATCATGGCCCTTATGTTCCAGATGTCCTCTTCTGGTCTGTTATATTATTCTTTTCTACAGTAACACTGTCGTCCACACTGAAGCAGTTCAAAACTAGCCGATACTTCCCAACAAAGGTGTGTGCCATTTTTTTAATTCAAAATTTGTCATTAGTCATGTGTAAGCATGAATTCCATCTGCATTGCAAATTCAATTAACAGCTGGTGAAGTAGACACTGCATCTTTTCTCTGTTAGAAAATTGTGTCGGAATAAGCATGGTTTTAGCTGTAGGCACAAAATGACTTAAAACAGTGAAGAAAAGTAAGTCCTAAAATCACACATGAATGTTTTAGTTAAAATTGTAATTTCTCTCAATAATTGTAGGTACGATCTGTGGTCAGCGATTTTGCTGTATTTCTCACTATTTTGTCCATGGTTTTAATTGACTATGCCATTGGGATTCCATCACCAAAACTTCAGGTTCCAAATGCTTTTAAGGTAATTTGTTGATAAATTGCACTGCCTTCTTATTGTGACAAAGTAGTGTGCTGTAGTGGGTTTATTATAATTTTTTATCATCAGGGAGTAGTGATACTATTCTGAATTTTTCATGTTCACCAAGTACTGTGTAACCTCTCTGATTAATGGCCTGTGTAAGTGAGCCGCTCCCATCAGGACCCTTTATGCTTCCTAATGTCTTCTGTGTAAGGACCAAACTGTCTCAAATTACACAAATCCTAGACTGCTGTAGTGTTCTGGGTCTCCTTCCAAATTCCGTGCTCACTGTTCCAAATACAACCGAGTCTGTAATGTCCCAGATGATTTTATTATATGTAACTTCTCTTTTTGGTATCATAGGAAGTTTAGGATTTTTCTGTGCTCTTACATAGATTCATTTTAAAGGAAATCTTATCCTAGTGGTGTTTTTGTATGTATTCTTGTGAAGTTGAAATGTCAATAATCCTTAGAGTTCTGACTGGTCATGCATGACTGTCTTTTTATAGCCCACCAGAGATGATCGTGGCTGGTTTATTACTCCTTTGGGGCCTAATCCTTGGTGGACAGTGATAGCTGCTGTAATTCCAGCCCTGCTTTGTACTATCCTTATCTTTATGGACCAGCAGATCACAGCTGTCATTATCAATAGAAAAGAACACAAACTAAAGGTATTCAGTCAAATAGTTATATTTTCACTGTCGTCTTCTGCTTCAGATTATGTAACGTACCTTCATCGACTTGAATGTGCTAATTTATACTGTGTTACATAGCACCTACTTAAATTGTTAGGCTTTTCCTCTGTTGGTCTGTGTAGTACCTGTGCCCCCTGTCAGTGATTTGCTGCCTTACAGAAGTCTTTATGAATGTGATTTGGAGCAGAGATTCTCAGTCAAGAAAGTGCTATCCTCTATGCTCTATTAGAAGTATGATGCCCATTCACCTAAAGAAGAAAATCGGGAAGTTAGTAATTTCTTTAAGTGCCATAATATTAATTGCCTGTTCAAATATCGACAGTGTTGTTTTGCTGGATTGGATTTTGAAGAACTATTCAGGGGTTATTTTGTAATACAAGATTTTTTTTTCTCTCTTCATCTTTCTCTGTGGTTCTACCCATCCATATTTTTTTTAATGCCTGTCCTATCTTAAAGAAGGAGGAAGAATAAAACTGAGCTTTAGAGGCACAATGGGTTCTTAAAACAACATAGGACAACTTCCTGCTCTGTTCTCCAACACTTTAGTTGCCTACAGATGGAGAGAGAAAAAGGGACATCACCCCTCTGAAAAACTGTTGGGCAAAATCTAGCAGCAGGTTTCTGTACATGTATATGCAGTGAGCTTCGGCTTTTTTTGACATACTTTTAATAAGCAGCAATCCAATCCCAAGTTGCTTTAGCAAATGCATTTGCAACCTTCACTTTGCACTGCCTCTTCTTGGATGATTGTGACATTTGATATGTTCTTTTTTTGCCCTCTTTGTCAGCCTGGCTCTTCATGTCAATCCATAGCATTGCATGTGGTTAACTTGACAGATGCAGGAATTTGCTGCCAAGCTTTGGAATGTGTTTTTTCAGCACTGGCATCTGGGAGTCAGATGGTCCTCCTGGCTGCCCCCTTGTCTTGCTGCGTTTTAGTTTTGCTGGGGTCTGGTGTAGCATCACCTGTTGCTATGCTTCCTTTTCTTCCCATATGTCAGGTTCCTCAGATCATGTATGAATGTGAGGAAATGCTCTCGGATTCTGTATGCATTAGCAGATACATTCCTCATAAATGTGTCAGAAGGTAAAAAAAGGTGTCTCTGTTAGGATTTAGAATTAAATTCTTTCTTTGAGTGCATTGTGTGTGTGTAACTAATATCCGTGTTTGACACATCTCTGAGTTTGTCAAGATGTGTCTTTGAGATAAGACTTAAGCACTTCTGGGGCGTGAGGGAAGGTTGCTAGAGTTGATTCTTCTCGTTTTCTTTACATGAATTCCCCTTTTTAAATATGTAAGCAAATAAGATGGCATTTTCATTTCGGTATGTGGCTTACATTTTCATAAACCCAGACGCTTCCCATTTTAGAAGTAAAAGTTGTCTTCAGAAAGAAACGATTTGTTTGCTTCCAACTCGTTTCCCCCTCTTTTTTTATACTTCCCATAGCAAATTCTGAATAGTGCACATTTCAGCTTTTGGCAGTCTCTGTAGCAAACCCTTCCAAGTTTAGTTTAGTTACTTTTTTTATGTCAAAAGGCATTTGCATGGATTTACAGGCAAAATTATGGTTCAACATATTCACATTGTTTGCATGAACATGACTGTTTCATGAGACCATGACATTGGATTTGTTGCCATATTGTAAAATTTTGTGGAGATAACGAACTACCTGACTTTCTAAAGGAAAATAGCTTGAGCTCCTGCTTGCAGCTGCGTGTTGATCTTGGATAATTACTAAAACTGAAAAGAAATATCCCTCTCAGCTATGGTAACAGATACCTATACAACCACGCTTGATGCAGATCATTGGTCATTTTCAAGTGCAGGTTGTATTTGCAGGTTTTAAAATGTATCTAGGATTTGACCAAACAGTTTTATCCACTACTACAAAAGCAAAGCAACATCCTCCTGTTGGTAAATTTATGGAGTATTTAATGACTGCAGAGATGATCCAAAGCCAAAGGTTTTGTACTGACTTCTCATATGAATGTATGTGATACTACTTTTAAGTATTGAATAGGGAAACCAGTAAAACAGTATCTGATTATGAGTATTATTTTATAGTTTAATGTATAGCTTAGTTATAGCTTATCTTAATTTCTAGCTATCCATTCTTAGGTAAGATGAAGGTACGTTAGTGAAAACTTGTTACTATCAGTGTTTACCATCTATAAAAACTTTAAAAGGATTGATGTGGTTTTATGGCCCTTTATAACCTAAACTGACTTTGCAAATTTTAACTTAAGAATTCTTATGTAGGAAAGAATCAAAATACATATTTTTCTGCCTCCTGTGTAAGGATGGATGGAGGGTCTACTAAGATTAGTGCAACGAAAAAGTTGTCAGTGCAGCTGGATGTTCTGTTTACTGTTACCGACAGAAGAGATTTAGTTAAAACAGATGTATGTCTTTTTCATTGTCTTACTAGTATCTCTTTTATAAGCAGGAAGGGTATTTGGTGCCCATTGTAAAGTGGATTTATGATATGTTCACTTAACTTACAACTGGAATGAGTCTAATAAGTATTAAGCATTTCTTGTGAACTAGTAGGAATAACCAGTTGGGTCACTACTGAGCCAACCTGGATGGCACATAGAAAGGTATTTTTTCCTACAAGTTGCAAATTTTTTAATTATCTCTGACTGTTCATTAGGAATGCCTGCCAGGAGTGTTCTCCTTAATTCAGATGGCATTTTATATCTTCTTGCTGTCACTACTTTTTTAACAGAAAGGATGTGGATACCATCTTGACCTACTCATGGTGGCCGTCATGCTTGGAGTGTGCTCTATTATGGGATTGCCGTGGTTTGTTGCAGCCACTGTCCTCTCTATTTCCCACGTGAATAGCTTAAAACTGGAATCGGAGTGCTCCGCTCCAGGGGAGCAGCCAAAATTTCTTGGAATTCGGGAGCAAAGAGTCACAGGGCTCATGATTTTTATCCTTATGGGCTCATCTGTCTTTTTGACAAGTATTCTTAAGGTAATTTGGGGAAATAAGGAAAAGCTAAACAATACTGCACTGCACTGAGCATTTCACTGTTGTCACTGCACTGAGCATTTCACTGTTGTTACTGTGTTATTTAACAATTGCCGTTTCCAGGCACATTGTGTAACATTATGGTAATAGTAATGATAACCTGAATGGAATTCTAATTTTGCATAATAAAATTGCTAGGGACATCTAACATTTTTCAAATAAAAACCTTGTAATGCAAATCTGGCCTAACTGAAATCAAAGGGAATTCTGCCATTGACCTGTAGTATATGAAGATTCACCCTTTGTCTATACTTTGGGCCCATGGCAAATTATCATGAAACAGTCTTGCTAAGTTATACCATTGAGTAAATTTATGTACAAAATTTAAAAACATTTTGTGATTTCTGGATAATTTAAAAATATTTTCACAGTTGCAAGGGAAGTTCTATGGTTCTTTTCTTGGAAATGAACATGAAAATTCTCTCATGCAGTTTGCATACTCAAGACAGCTCACCTTGAGCTTTCAGTGTCCTGAAACTGGGTGTCTACTTACATGCATATATAATACCATCTCTATAGATAATACTTACTGTTTTTAAGAATTATCTGGCCTCTGTGCAGGCAGTGAGAGTTTTGCCACTGGCTTCTGTAAGATAAGAATTGAGACTTGCATGTTGTCATAGTGAAGGCAGTAAGCCCTTAGAACTTGTACCTCCCAGTAGTATTTTGTTAAGTTTATCATAAAGCCTTCACTTCGAAAAGACACAGAACATGCATTTTGTGTATTTAGTATTTAAAACAGGTATTTTTCTATGGAAATACTCCCTCACCTACACACTGTATACTGAGAGACTGAACATTTAAAACAGTCTCTTACAAAATGCATTCCATAAAAGTAATTTACCCATTTTTAAATGCATATAGCACAAAACATATATTTTAGCAGTATGAAGTATTTTATGTGTGTC
Source organism: Phaethon lepturus (assembly GCF_000687285.1). Taxonomy (NCBI): domain Eukaryota; kingdom Metazoa; phylum Chordata; class Aves; order Phaethontiformes; family Phaethontidae; genus Phaethon; species Phaethon lepturus. Next base: position 55,691 of record NW_010543962.1, on the reverse strand, counting down.
TTGGAAATTTTTTCCATAGCTTTACTATTCAGATGCTCTCCTGAGCAGTCTTTTTAAAGAATGTAAGCATGTATCAAACACTTTCATTTTTCGTATAGTCCTGTTAGTTTTATTAATAGTGAATAAAGTATATTGTAATAACTGGTCATGAGAAGAAAATAAAACTATGGAGCCAGATTCTTCTTTTGCTTTATACTTTGAGAAACATTATTAATTTGTAATTGAGTGACTGTGAATTTACAACTTGTCTGATTAATGCAGGCATATGGCACTTTGAATTTCAACTGTTTAGAATGTCTTTGTAGAAGCATTTAAAATTGTTAGATGGTATTTAATATGCTCTTCCTTTTCTCTGCTTGTTGTGCAGTTTATTCCTATGCCAGTACTTTATGGAGTATTTCTTTACATGGGTGCTTCATCTCTAAAGGGAATTCAGGTAAAATGGATTTATGAAGAGTGTTTTCCCGATGATGCGTTCTATAAAATGTGTAGCTATTTTTACTATATTATTTCATTATCGTTTGTGTATAATCTTAAAGGAATGTTGCCAACCTTAAATTCTTGAAAGTGACTCACTTAAAAAGGAGAATAGATTTTCTCTAAATAGAGTATTCCCTTTAGGTAATGTGCTCCAATTTTTTTGTTTTTTAGGTGCTTATTTTTCTGTTCTCCCTTGTTATTGAGGGAATTTTGGCTGAGCCTAAAAACTGAGTAACAGCTATCAGGATCTCTTCCCTCTCCCCTGCCTCCCCATTCACTTGCTTGCCTGCTGCCTTTTCAGTTTCCAAGTTAGTGCCTTTGTAGTATGCTTGATCTTGAACTTTGCCTATGTGAGGCTTTTGGCTGACTTGCCCTAAAACTAACATAGGTTTTGAAGATACTTCCTGTGCAAATAAATGCCCCAGGCAGGGAAGTGGAACTGTTGCAGGTCCCATGCTACTTAATTTCTGGTCTCAGGGATGAAGGGCAAGTCTAGTGGAAGGGCAGCATGCCTGCAGTGGCCTTAAGTAGGAGCCCCTGGCAGAAGCCAGGCACTCCAGCATTCAGGTCAGGGTTGGTAATGGTATCCTATGTACCATTTCTCCTGGATGACTGCAGCGTTAAATGGCATAGTGTCAAATCTTTTAGACCATCTGATGCAAACACTCAGCTTTTCAAGTGTGCCTTTGCTATTGAAAGTTGAGATATCGATACACCTGACAAGACAATTGAGAACGAACAATCACATGATGAAAACACGAATTATACTATGCAAAAGGTTGTCAAATACAAAGAGCAAAGAAAATGCCTGATTGTTTCTTTCATTATATTTAAAATTTTGATTGCAAGTTAAGAATGTCTTGCCTTTTTTTAGCTCTCTATTATTTATAGGCAAAGCTGGCAACATCTGTTGTTTTTTGAATGGTGTTTTCTATGCAGAGGCTCTTCTTTTATAACTTTGCCTAGCTCTTACCATTTGGGTTGATATTCTGAGAAGTGTAGTTTGGCTTTTACTGAGGTTTAGGTAATTTCAACTTAATATGGTTCAGCTGTTTCTCAGATATGAGAGTACACTATTGAGGAGTGTTTTTAAGGCATGCTAAAATCTGGCTATCTTTACTTGGAAAAGAGATAGCATCCCCTTCCCATTCTCCCTCCCCCAAGCTGGGACAAGGAATTGAGATTTGATAAGATGGCTTTTGTGGGAGGATGTGCTTTCGGCTGTTTCTGTGAAAAAGAAATCTGCTCAAATCTGGCCAAATTATAAGCCTTTAAAAGATGCAGTTTGCACATGCTCAGTAAAAATTCCTGAAACTTTAAATTCCTGAAGACTGTGAATATAGCATGGCTCATCCATGCAGGGAGAAATGGTGCATCACCATCATCATGGTGCCATAGCAGCTGACACGAAGTCTTTGGTCAGTATGGAGCCAAATAGCTCTGAAAAACAAGCACCTCTTATGTACATTCCTGACAGCATGGCAGTTGGCCTTCTGGCTGGCGCTTTTTTTTTTTGTTCCTGATTTTGTGAAGAAAGTGCAATAGGGAAAAAAACTAGCCTGGGGTAAAGTGTCTGCTGAAGTAAACTGGAAAAAAAAAATTATCCACAGGACATAAAAGACTGAAGAGATCCCTCCATGATCAGCTCTTTGTGTGCTAAGTGAAGCAGAGCTCAGTTATTGAAAAACAGAAGTTTAGAATGTATTAGGCAGTGTAATAGTGCGTATACCCAACAGGATCAACCAGTTCTGGCTGGCGCTTTTTTTTTTTGTTCCTGATTTTGTGAAGAAAGTGCAATAGGGAAAAAAACTAGCCTGGGGTAAAGTGTCTGCTGAAGTAAACTGGAAAAAAAAAATTATCCACAGGACATAAAAGACTGAAGAGATCCCTCCATGATCAGCTCTTTGTGTGCTAAGTGAAGCAGAGCTCAGTTGTTGAAAAACAGAAGTTTAGAATGTATTAGAAAGGCAGTGTAATAGTGCGTATACCCAACAGAATCAACCAGCTTCCATTCAGTTTGATTGATAATTGGTTCACATCTACTTTGAAGTCTGGCTTTGCTTAACTTTAAGAGTTCTTGAATTGAAATCTTAGCAGTATTATTTTAAAGTAGCTGTTTTCTTTATGTATAACATATTATGCAGTTACGAGCAGGATGTTTCCTGGAGTATGACTATAAAGAATGTAATTCAGTGGAATCGAGTATCTCAGCACATCTGCAACAGAAATACCTAGGGAGACACGTGTATTAAAATTGAAAGGAACTTAAGAAGTATGACTAACCAAATAATTAAACTTTACTGAAATAATACAATTCTCATTCTTACTGTGGTGGCTCATCCTGAGAGAAGATGAGTCCTTTACCACTGTTGGACTAGTATAGATTCATGGCTGATGAGTGTAACTGAGGTAGTCTTTTTCTATCCTGAACTTCTGCACAGTTTTTGCCTTTAGAATAACAAGCCAGATTCTTAGGATATTCAGGATTTCTTAGGCAGTATGTGAATGTCAGCATAGGTGATCCTACAGCTCATTTTCATGCAAACTTTTAAAAATTTCTCTTTCAGCTTTTTGACAGGATAAAGTTATTCTGGATGCCTGCAAAGCATCAGCCAGACTTTATTTATCTGAGGCATGTTCCTCTTAGAAAGGTCCATCTCTTCACTGTAATTCAGCTGAGTTGTCTTGTGCTTCTGTGGATTATAAAGGTCTCAAGAGCTGCCATTGTCTTTCCTATGATGGTATGAAATAGTTTTTATTTCCTCTAAAAATCCCTTTTCTTTTCACTTGTGGATAGTTATTACTGAAGAAAAAAATTAATTGTGGGCAGGTAATTACAATATTGCTTTGATACAATGTTCAAGGACAATTCATACTGTATTAAGTAAGGAAAAATTCTACATATAACCTCTAGTTTGAGTGTAGGTTGCACCGTGTTTATATATGTGGATAGCCCAACTGTGTATTCTTTTAGGGAAAATTCTCATCTTAAAAAATTATACATTAAAATTCATTTGATGTTTTTATTTAAGGCGTAGTGCTCAATCATTAAGGAAGAACGAACATTAAGGAATATTGTTCATTGCACTGAAGAACCTTACTGATAGTTCTGTGTCTTGCTGGAAATAAAAGAAAAATCTATTCTGCTGCTTACGTGATTTCTCTCTGATTATTTCACTAATTGAAAAGAAACAATACCTACTCATCTCAGTGATTGTTAAATGTTTCAAGCTGTACCTCATCTGAACAAAGGTTAACCAGCTGTTGACCTATCCAAATTAAAAGATAAAATTCTAGCTGTAAACTGTGGTCACTTTTGAAAGTATTCCTCTACAAGCATGTCAGTTTTGCTTGCTTAATTTCCTGATTCTTTGAATTAATGTCTTTACAGGTCCTAGCTTTGGTATTTGTCCGAAAACTCATGGATTTCTTTTTTACTAAGCGGGAACTCAGTTGGTTAGATGATTTGATGCCCGAGAGCAAGAAAAAGAAACTGGAAGATGCTGAGAAAGAGGTAGGTCATGGTTTCAAGTTTTTTTTTGGTGTGTAGCACTTCATCAATTTCTCCTTCGGACATTTAGAGAAACTTCTGTAAATAAGGCATATTCCATGCAACAGGCAGACCTGTTAACAGTATACAAGCTGTAATATTTTAATGTTTTGCGTAAGTCCTTTTAAGGTTACAAATCTAATAGGCTTAGGTGGGGATGTCTCTTAGATGTAGATTCTTATGCTGCCACACTGTCATATAACACAGTATCTGCAGTGCTCCTGGGATTGCTCCTGAGACCCACTCCAGATGATGTGCAGGGATGAACCTGTGTCTGTAGGAAAGCCCTCAGATGCCTGGGGCAATTTGATGGTGCGTTGAGACTGGTCTCATCCCTGCTGGAGATGCTGAGGAGAGCGCTGCAGAATTTAAGGGGCATGGCACGTCCCAGCTACATCTGAGCCGTACATAGGTCACACACTGTCACCCTGTGCCCTCCCCAGGCAGCAGTGCCATAACCCTGTGCAGTATCCCTGTTACACTCTGGGCCAGCATTTTCCTTCTGCTACTGCAGAAACAATTTACTTCTACTTTCCAGTGAAAAGGTCAGTGACACTGCTTACCCCTGTTAACCAAACCCTCAGACTTCTCCTTGCAGCTGGTGGCGCTGCCACCCAGTTGACTGTTTCGGATCTGGACTCCGCGTCTCTTTTCAAAGAACATGCATTTTGGATTACTTCTTACAAACTTGATATAGGACAGATTCTTGCACATTTCCACTCAGAATGTTCCTATATGTGAAACACATATCTTTCTGATTGTAGATTTCTTACCAGTTTTGCATCTTTTTGATAGCATTTTAATCTAGCTGCTGCTTCATGAATTGCTTGTTTGAATATCGTATAAAACTGTGGGAATATAAAGTGTAAGGGACAGAGGTCTTTGTCCTTTGTCCCTGATATCAGCCATCTAATCAATGTCAGCTGTTAGGGGACATCAGTACTGGGCCCAAAGAAATCAGTGACAAGTCTTGAAGGAAAAACACTTAACTGCAGGAGCAGTAGGTAGATATGTTGGTGTCAGGTTATTTTAGATGGGCGTCCTGTGTCCTGCGCCAGCACTTTTCAATAGTAACATGGCGTGAGGCTCTGGTGGCAGTGAGAAGTGAAGGTGCAGACGATGCCACATGATCTTGGCATGCTGTGGTCACTTCTGGGCAGGAGTGCTCTGAGGACAGTTGTGCATATGATCTCTAGGATGCCCTGAAGACCTCTGCAAAGCCCAGGACCTGTGAGACATAACCTTTTCGTGGTACAAAGGTACTGCAAAAACTAGACAATGTGAAAGGATAAATCAGCAATTTATCCTTAGGGATGCCCTAAGATGTGATCTGAGACCAGTGAGATGGTGTGTGTAGGGATTCCCATTGGTAAATCTATTTGCAGAAATAGGACATGAGCTAATAATTTGAACGTGTAACTATGAAAACTAGGTTTCTCTGCCTTCAGGATTCTTCTGTGACCTTTGACAACTCACTGCCTCATCTGTAATCTGGAGAACTGTAACTTTCATTTCTTTGACACGCTCAATATACTTTCATAGAATACGTTTTGGGGAAAAGGTTTTACCTAGGCCATAAACATCATGCTGATTGTTTACTATTTAGTATGTGCCTGTAAAACTACCAGGCTGAAATTAAAATATGTGAGTCATTGTTTTCCCCCTTGATTTGAAGCAGACCAAATAGTTGTTTCATCACAGTATCTGTTGTCATCACAATTCAGAATAACCAAAAGTAACCCAAGGTACCTCTCTTCTTGTGGGTCTGGTTATTGGAAAGAATTCCTTGTTACCCTTATGTTTTGGTTATATGTCACTTTCCTTCCTGTGCTTGATAGGATGGCATCAGAAAACAAAACTGGGAAAATCTACTGGTGTTACTTTGTTTCATTCACTGTCTATTTTGAGAGGTTATTTTTACATATTTTGGCATTTCTAAATATTTGGAGCTATTATTAAAACTGTTCAACTGTCAAAAACTTATGAAGCTGTGAAGCCTGGAAATGACAAAATTAACTAGTAATAAAACTTCTGACATGTAGCCTAAGGAATTAATTGGAGAGTTGCTATCACACGGCTTTTAAAAATAGAAGTATTCTACCCACAAGAATATTCAGAAATACAGTTGACAAGATCTGAAACTTACTTGATTGGATCCTAATTTCATCACTTAAGTGTTTTTTGTATTTTTAGGCCATATTTTTCCAAGGCTTTGTACATTTATAGTGGATATTGTAATATGCCTCCTTCTCACAGACCTCCTTTGGAAGCCACTTAGTTGTTAATCAATTAAGTCTTTCTAAGACAGGAATGAACAAAGTGACTTCTCTCATTTGGACAAAAAAATGTTGTGACTTTTAAAATAGTTGTAATAGAAAAACATAGAAGAAACAGATTTCTGTGCAGAGAGGACTTAAATTCTGTTTTGGAAAATTGTACTGGCTCTTCTAGCTAATCCCAGTTTACCAATGTGTATGATACATGTGGGGCTTTGGGTGATCTGCCAGAAAATGGTATGCTCTTTTTGGGAGAGACAGCTCGCACTTCCAAACAGGTACCGGGGTAAACTGTTACAAAGCCATCTAATAAAGGGAAGAAAGACATGGAGGTCTCTGGGTGTCTGTTACGCACATACACACACGGTGCAACAGTTCAGGGCAGATTTGGTGGTTGCATTCATGTGGAGGCACATAAACCTCCTGGCTGTGGTTTTTATGACCTAACAGGGGTGCAAGCCTTGAGAATCCTCCCATGGAGCCTTGAGCTGATGTCTGAAAGACAGAGCGTTATTTTCCTTTCTTCTTGCAGGCAGGACACAGTGCTTGAGGGGTGCTGTTTTGTTCTCCTCTCACCCTAAGATAGATTTTCTAAATTTGTAAATATTTGACAAAAAGATTTTTGGTAGTTATGTCTTCTAGTTCACTTCCTGTTACTCTCAGAAGTTTTTTCCCTGTTCTTGTGAAAACTCCTTTTGGTGTCTTGTTTCACTACCTTTCACCGCAATAAAATTTTATCAGTATTAAAACTGTGTGTGCAAACTTAAATTTGGCTTCCCTAATTTTTGCATGTTAACATTGCAATGTATATCCTGTTCTGCATGATATTTAAAATTCACCATACAGTTGCTCGCTCAGTGTTACTAATTTTTCTCTTTATTGCTACAAGTGTCTCCTCTATTGGGCGTTGAAAAATAACATTAAGTGAAGATACATCTTTTAAGAGAGAGAGTTTTAAATGTCAAATATTTAAATTAAAAGTTGAAAAGTATTTTACTTTCAGAATGTCAAATAGATACTTAATATTAAAGAAAAGGGGAAAAAGGATAAAAGCGTGTAACTTGCACTCCTCACGACACCATATCCTGTCTCATGTCTAAATTCCTTCCTCCTAGGAAGAGCAAAGTATGTTAGCAATGGAAGAGGAGGGGACTGTTCAGTTACCACTAGAAGGACATTACAGGTAAAATATACCTTTCCTCTTTTAGGTGAGTTGCAATTAAACAAATAGAATAAACGTGCCACAATATTTATTCTTAATTGCTTACTGAATGTCAGGAGGATGTTTTTCTGATAGTAGAGTACAGATAGGTGAACTGAACTGTATACTGCAGCATTTATCAAGTTCAGCCGTTTTCTAGGCTTTCCACATGATTTCACAGTCCCTAGAAAAAGGACACACTGAAGGCTTCCCATGGGCAGGACTGCAGGATCAGGCTGTTCATAATGAACCTTGGCTTCTGACATGCACAGTATGAAAGGAAGATGTAGAGCAGGTCAAACCCTTTGTCCTGATGCTAGCAGGAAGCCAGGAAATGTTTTGAACGCACCCCAGAACAAATAGGTTCTTACAATATTACATTTTAAAATGTTCTAATTAAGATCCTGTCTATGTGAGATAGTAAGTGAATCAAGAGCTGTCCAGGGTAGGTAGGCATGGTGCCAGGCTGACACAACTTCAGCATGAAAACCTTTGTTGTAGATAGTAAGAATAGACGTGGCCAGCCCATAAGGACTCTCATTTAGTTTTCAGAAAGTAAGTTCTTAATAAAGATTTGAAATATCTGCTGATAGTAACCTCTGCATTAATACTGAGTTCTCAGGAACACTATCTCAGACTGGCCTCCTCTTACAATTTAACACAAAGTTACCCTAATGTTTCCTAAGGCAAGTAACTGTCTGTGTCTGAAAAATCCCAGCCTATTTCTTACTTTTGATTCACCACACTTCTGATGGTCTTTTTTTTTCTTCTTTGGTCCATACCCTTTTGTTCTGTTTTATATTAGCAATACTTAGCTCAATTTATGTGAAGTGATCTATATGGATCACACAACCCTAATAGGTGTGAGGTGTGATCTATATTGATCTATTACAGTGTGTTTACTTAGGTAGGGTTGCCTGGATAATACCTGACTTTCTGTACTGTAAGGGTAAGAGTCCTGCAACTAAAAAGAGGAGTCAAGGCATTGGTTGATACAGTGGTTCCCCAAAACACTGTGAAAACAAGTTTACTGAGGGCTTACTGAATGTCAAGCCATACATAAACCCTGAAGTCAGGAATAATATCAAGGCAGGCCCTTAAAACATTTAAGACTTTATTATTCTTAAGTGTATAAATACATATTTGGAGCAGTCCAGGTAAAGCTGGGGGCATAATGGCTACGAAGTGCTGCTTAAAGCTACTGATTAGCGTGTTTAATTGGGGCATTTTTATTAGAGCTCTTGAATCTTTGATTGCTTTTAAAATTGTTTTAAAAGCAGGTGGAGTTTCAGAGCATAAGTACTTGGAGAACTGTTAGGAACTCTTAGGATTCTTGTTTAATCCAACTATGCCACTGGCATGCTGTGAGATCTTGGGCAATATTTAATTTCACAGTTCCTCATTTTTCTCTGTCTATTAGTTGGAAGTGAAACAATATATTTTATTGATGATACTGTGATTAACTGCTGTTGGAGGAGGAAAATGCTAAAAAAGTGCTAAGATGTTTTAAGAGAATACTTAAGTAATCGTTCAGGATTTTTTAAGTTTAACATAATTTTTTAACTTACATCGCACTTGCAGTCATCACTCTCAGTTTTCAAGGACTTTTGTAGAGGTAATAAGTAACAAAGACTGATTGCTCATTGTTTTATTGTGTATTTACTTTTATTCTTCCCTAGAGATGACCCATCTGTGATAAACATTTCTGATGAAATGGCAAAAACTGCTGTGTGGAAGACATTGTTGATATCCTCGGAGAATGCAAAAGATAAGGAGTCAAGCTTTCCTTCGAAAAGGTTTTACTCTTTTTTTTTACTACGTTATACTTTATATATTGGTGTCAAACTAATACTACAATATTTTGATAGGGATTAGAAAGATTTCTAGCATCTTGAAGTTTTATTTCTTGAGGTTTTTCTTTTGTTTATGTCAAGTCATTATATTCTGAGCTCAAAACACAAATTCACTATGTACATTTATTAAAACGAAAAATCACAGTTACTTGCATGCTACTTAGTTACGCTGCAGCGGAAATTGAAGTTGAGCATGCCTGATGCTTGTGTAATGAACCACTAGCCTACACCTAGGTATTGCACAACAGCTGTTGGATTTGTTCTGCTTGCTTTTGTTCTTTCCTCTTGAAAAAGAAGTGGTCATCACTTCTCTGGAAATATCTATATGAAGAGCCCAGTACTAGGAATGTGATCTACTAATATTTGGAATATTTGAAAATAATTTTAAGATTGCATCACTTCATTTTTCTGCCTACTTCACTTGCACTCAAAACAGATACTTTTAAATTTTAGTCCAGACAAATGCAAAAATGAAGCAACGATGTTTTATCTGTGCTACAGAGTTAGTATGGAAGTAAGAAAATATTCAGTACAAGCACACTGTGATTACAAGAGAGATTTTCCTCTGTTTCCACAAATTTTAAATGTAACCATTTTCTACTCAATTGTTTTATATCACACTTTTATCATAAGCTCCCCTTCCTAATCACTGTAGAAGCTGATTCCCCAAAGGTAAGTCCCTGTCCCTTGTCAACCTTTTCCTTGATTGTATCTTCCAATTCAAAGTGGTGTCATGTAGGAATCCCGATTACTTGACTTCATAATTTTTGGGGAGACAGAATGAAAAGAAATTTCAAATAGGAATGTCAAATGTCTTAATCAAAGTCCTTAATATAAAAATTTGAGATTTATTGTGTATTAAAAATAGAAACTGTAGATGTAGTATACTGAAATGTTAAAATGAGTTTATATTCCTAGATTTTTTTTCATTAATTCTTTGAGTTTTTAAAAACATAAAATTATATTCTGCCCATTTCTAAATCTAGTGTTTGAAACAGCTGGTCATTGTTTTATGGTGAAAAGATGCAGTAAGAGAAAAAATTTCGTAGTGAAATACATTTTTTAATTTTGTCACCCCAAAATGGCATGCTGCCTTTCAGTGTTGTTCCTTTCCCTAAACAGCATAAGCAAGATGAACAGCTGACGACCAGAGAATCTTCATTTCAGACACCCATGGAGCAGCCCACTAATGGGACCATTTTAATGCTATTTCACTGACAGTCAAAATAGCAGTGTAGTTCTGATTTGCCTTCCACCCTACACGTGGGCTGAAAAGGATCCCGTCACAGTGAATTTAGTGTACTGCATGGGAGAAGGATGTGTACAGTAGGGTTTTCTTGCCTCATGTGCCTCTCTGGTGTCCAGGCTGTGAAAGCCTGCAGAAAGAGAAGAAACTGGTGTGGTACATTGACAGCCACTGAGTATGCAGTAGTTGTAATTTTTCTGGTGGATGTTGCTTTCGTTGATGGTATGATAGATGATGTAAACATGTACTGTTTTCTACCTGAAATTTCCAAAGATCCTTTGGGCAAAGAGCATCCACATAGGCTGTGACTCAGACAACATTGGTAAAAGATGATTTGGCCTTTTCACTGCAGTATAATATAAATTCAGTTTCTAATGAGCTCATTTCCAATCTGTTCTTGTATCTTTGCTCACGAAAACAAAGACTCAGGTGAAAAGGAACTAAGGGATCACAGGTTTTATGGTTTTAGGTATGAGTGTCCTGTTGTAAAGGAACAAGCTCTTAAATAATCTGAAATCCTGCTTTTTCATGTGCTCTAGCTTGTCTCAGATTACCGGGACAGGAGTAGATTCAAAGAACTTTAAACCTGCAAGACTTGCTTTCTGATAAGCAAAACCACAGAAAACAGTGTTAAGAGACAGAGCTAAAGAAACATTATAGTCCTAAATGTATGTATCATTACATGATGATATAATTCAATCCTAGGTGAGTACTGAGAAAAAATAAAGCTCGGAATGGAAGCAGCTGTAAGGATAATTTTTGCCAATGATCAAGATCATCAGTATTACACTGCACAGTTCCCTTCAGTGAAAGGTGCCCTAGCAGAGGGGAAAAAAATCATGTTGTTCTGGAATTGATTTTCTTGTTGCCTTTTGAAGTTCAACTACAGAAGTGTTTAGTACTCCTTTTCCTGTTGTCAGGTCTACTTTCTTAATACTAATATCCCAAAATATTATTAAATGGGGATAATTAAATTATGATACTGTACTATGATTTCACGTAATGCCTTTTACATAAGGCTCTGATCCATTAACAACAGGGCGATTTCTGGAATACATAAAGCCTGGAAGTTCTTCATACTAATTAAATACTGAGTTGACTTGGCCAGTAATAAACTAAGGTTATCTCCAAAGACATTTTAGGCAGGAAGGGTTTATAAGAGCAACTTCTCAGCCTGATGCATGGATAGCACCTATCATAAGCTCTGCCCTGCCCCTGGCTCCGTGAAGTAGTATAGCGTGTGACAGTCCTTACATCCCAGACTCACAGCAGTATTTAGATGTCTAAAGAGGGGACTTAAATGAGATTTACTTGGTCAACTGTTGCCTAACCGTAGAGGCACCTGAACTTCACAGTTTTCCAACCTTAATTTTTCATTATTAAAATTCCTTGGGATCCTCAGGTTGGCTTTTGAGTCTGTCTTGGTAGAATTGAACACCAAGGCACGCACTTACCTGAAATAGAGCCCTCTTTGGTACATGTAATTAAATATTCCTCTGTCTTTGCTTATAATATTAAGCCCTTTGATTAGCAATTTCAAAACATATGCAGAAGATCTGACCATGTGTAGATGGTAGTCCTAGCTGGTCTTTTTAAAGTGTCGAAGACAGCGGCATCTATCACTTTGTAGATGGTACGAGTTCCCTTCTCTACCTGAAGATATGCAAATCCCGCATCCCAAACCTTCCTTCTCAGGCTTGTTAAGACTGCTCCCTTGGTAGGGAGGAAGAGAGCTCCAGGTCCCTTACAGATCCACCAGTTATGTGTCTTACTGGTAAAAGACTGGACTTGTCCTTTTTTTTCAAATTTCTCAAGGCATTAAAGCCCACACCTGCAGGAGATGCTCAGAGATGTGAATCCTAAATAGAAGGAAGACTTTCCTGGTATCACAGAGGCACCTAAAACGTGGAAACATTATACATTGTAAGGCACACAACACATCCTCAGTGTTTGCTTTTACTAAGCACAGGTAACTCTCTGCCTGCTGTACTGCTGCACTTTAAATTTCACCCCCCAGGAATTTGTTTGCATACCCTTTGTGTTCAGAAAGTGTAACACACCCAATTCTATCACTGTTCTACAGAAGGTGACAGATTTGGCAGTTGAAGTGGCAGAAGCTGGTATTCTTTAGCTATCTTCACTAACACCTCTGGAAGCTGCCATAGCCATAGAAGTAAGCTTTGGCTAAACTGAATTGTATCCTTAAAGCAGTTTTTATGTGAAGGAAAAATGTCAGATGATTGTAAAATTGTGCATGAATCGCCTTAAGAATTTGAGAATTGATCTTGCTTTAAGCCTTGTGTAACTCAGCCTATTTCTCATTCATTCTAGTTAAGGAATTATTCCCATGAAACCTGGTAGGTTATGTGCTCCATACAGGTTTGTTCTCAGAACCATCTTTTTTTTAGATACCCTGCCACTCTTCGTTGAAGGCTTGATGTGCCTGTGTTGTGGAAGCCTCTTTGCATTTTCGTAGTGTGATTGAAAGTCATTGCAAGAACATGATTTTGTATTTATTTACGCTGTTGTAAATTAGGACCCTTTTCACAAAAAAAATCATCTGCTTTGCACATACATTGCTTTCTGTAGGCAAATCAACAGTGTTTTAACTGGAAAAAAGCTGAATCTGAATTTGAACTCTGCTTCAGAGTTCTTCGTGATATGGCTTTTGTACGATTTTTCAGGCTTTTGTTTTTAAAAAAGAAAGTTATTTCCTTATAACGTATACATGAGGAAGTATGTATTAAGCTCCAAATAGGGAATATTGTCCCCCACCCCACCCCCCAGCCTTCTCCTGCTCTCCCCAGTCAAGACTGAAAGCCAAATACTACAGTTGGAAATTGGCTTGCACTGCTGTAGTTCAGAAATATTCCTTCTAAATCTACATTGAGCACCAGAATACTTTCTAAAGACAGGAAATACTTACTGTGATCACTGGGATCTCTTGTTTGAGCCACTTAAGAAAATGCCGGTATTGTCTGAGAACTGTACCATTATTTAATCAGTTAACGCTTGTATTTGCCAAAAAAATAAAAAAGGGGAAAAAAAGTGGCTATCTATCTTTGCTTGCATGCTGGCTGACGTGTCTGTCTGTACATCTTAACTTCTCTACCTACCTCCTCACTAAAATGCTGGCTGATGTGTTCTGTACCATTCAGCACAGAAACTTTCACTTGCTTCCCAGTTTGTGCTATGCAGCATGAAAAATTAATCAAAATATCAGTGCAGTGTTGGTTTTCAGGTGGGTCATTAATATACATGATAGTGCTGCTCTAACTTTTTTTCCCCCCCTCCTCCTTTTTCTAGTGCTGAAATTAGAAAAGAGAAGAAAGCTGGCTCAGGGAAAGGTGTTGACCGGGAGACTTGTCTATGACTTGTTCTTCAATTAATTTTTTTACAAACGAATGAAAGGAGTGCCACAGCCACTAAATAGAAATGATTTGACCTTGTAACTTTTGTCTTTCATCTCAAACTAGCACAGGTAATGTAGTGCAATACTTGTCTCATTTCACCTTGTCTAAATGTCTACATTGTCTGGTATCTGTGTAAAAGTCTGCAGTAGCCAATGCAAAAAATCTTCTTGTTCTTTGCTGATACTGGCCATTTATCAGTATTCGTATCATAAATTTAACAAGCGAAGTTTCTTTCAAATTCAACTTTCCTGTTAATAGGTTTGTACTGTATTTTGCTACTTTTTCTGTGTGAGAATACTTAATAATCTTCATTCAAGATGAACTTGAAAACACTTGTTCCAATTTTTTTTTTTTTTTTTAAAATCACCTAACTTGAGTAAATGATTTCAGGAGACCCAAACTGACAAGCAAACATTAAAGAAGTTTTTAAAGTAACAACTGATCTGACCCTGTGAACAAACAAGGATAATCCTTTCCTCCTCAAGCTGCCCTTTTGAAGTCATGGATTACTCTTGCAATGAGGATTGCAGGGTCAGATTCTGTATTTGCAAAGTTTTCCTTGATTTAATACAGTGTATTTAATATTCAGATTTGTATGTAACTGGAACGTAGTCATATATATGAAAATACATATATATTCAAATACATATTAAAACATTCTCTAACCTTAGTTGAAAAACACCACCACATCCTTTGCTGTGAAACATGGGTACAGTATTTCTGAAAATGCAATCTGTGATTACAGTATCTTATCTTGTATTGTATGAATGTTGCCGTGGTAGGCCAGTCATCAACTGCATTATGTCTGTCAGTCATCAATCCATTATTTTCTAATAGGGAAAATTTTGTAGATACAAACTCTACCCCACATGCAGTTATATCACCTGCTCAATTATTTTCCTCTTTATTGCTACAGAAAGGGCGCATATATATATATATGTAGTCCTCTCTCTACTAACAAACAACTGTAAACCTCTTAATTTCAGAGATTGTATGTAATACTTAGATGGGTATCCTGCTGTTGGTTTTGTTACGTTATCAAGTACCTATTGATTAAAAGATAAAAACAGCTTTACAAAGTAAAATGTGGCTTTAAAGCCATTACAAAGACATTTTTCATAATGGATTTTGTTACTGCCTGATCCTTCAAGCTGTTCTTTTGTGTAAAACAAGGACTGCGAGATTAGGTATTGAAACAGCGATGTGGAGCAGCAGTTTCACTGCGTTATTTGGAATTCAGTGATTTTTAAATTTTTTTTAAGATAAATTTTTAAATTATTAAGCGAAAGCTAACTCTTGTTATTAGGTTATTACTTTGAATCCTACAAATAAGAATTACAGTCTTGTAATCTTTGTAACAACTACAGGGCTTTAACATTCCCCAGCTTTCCAAAAGATGATAATCTTTCCATAGACCTCATGTGAACAACTTTCCATATCCAGCACATTTGAAGTATTCCTTCCAATGTTTTTGTGTGCGAGTGTGTACGTTTTACTACTTTAGCCATAAATATCTGCATTTTGCTGCAAACTAGCAGGGTCACTGTTCTAAATTTGACTTACCAGAGCCCATTAAAGGCCATTTTTATGGAGAAAAAAATTAATCTAATGGACACAAAGAAGGATTTACACATTTAATTCAACGTTTGCATTTGTAAATTTAGGAAAAAAATGCTTAAAAAAGGTTAAATGCTTTGTTTTGTGTACTTGATGATAACTTGTAAGATTCCAATTGTTTTAAGGTTAGTATAGAAGTTCAGTACTGCTTTGTCCCGAAAGCAGCCTGGTGGTATTTTAATATGTTGCTGACTTTGTTACAGATACGGTATACAATCAAAATGTATTAGTTTCACTTGACCAACTCTTAGAATATTAAGAAATCAGTGTATTCAATGGCATTCTGTATTTCTGTTCAGTATTTCAGAGTGGTTTTATTTTACAAGAGTCACTCTGTTCTTGTGTGAATTTAAATGCTATTCCAATGTTAATCTTAACATTCTGAAATCACACACAATATAAAGCAAATGTAGTGCTGTATTTACTTCTAATTTCATATTCCTGGTCAAAATTACTCAATTTCTTGGATGTAATTTATTACAAAAGTTTATGTGTACATGTGAATAGACTATTGTGTTTTTCACAATTAAGAAATGTTATGTGAAAATAAATATTTATCCTAACTAATTTTCACTTTTATTTTTGCACTGCAAAACCCAGAACAACTGTGCAACATGGTAAAGGATTTTAAATGCCTACCTGACACTTCAGTATGCTTCACAAATCAATGAATTGTAGAGCCCAGTCCTGCAGCATTTCCAAGTGGACTCTCACTGAAACAGGCAATGCTATCCGTGCTGGCTTGCTGCGTGTAGCTGATGGCCGTGTACTTGGTCTGACTCTCACAGTAAGTGTGCCATCACGGATGGCACATAACTAACTGACCTGTCCCAGGAAGCAAGTGGGAATTAAATTCTGATTTACTGGTCATGAGTTGGTTCCCCCTGCTCCTGCCAGAAGATGATGCAGACCAGGCAGCAGTAGTTGGGTCTTTTGACGCATCAATAGGTAAGGTCATACGATTGAAAATTCCTCTGTGCTTACACTATTTGAAGTGTCCAATAGTTGAAGAACAGTTTAGCCTACTGCCTGTTGTGGGAGCTTCTGTTACTCTCAGGACTCTGAAGTTTCTGCTACTGAAAAACTTCCGAGGCCTTAAAGCCTACAGCCTAGTACTGCCAAAACCCAAATACTTAAAGTATTGACTCCATCTTATTTGAAAGAACCCTTTGAGGTTCTTCACCAATTTTTAAACCAAAGACTGGAAGCCTCCCAGCCCCCGAGAATGGTAAGTCACACCTCAGACTTCAGCTGCTTCTGTCAGGATTTTACACAAAGTGTATTGTACAACAAACTTAAGTATCCAATTCACATGGGAAAAAGTACAGATTAAAAAAGGTAACTGGTAAGTAAGTGCCTAACTCACTCTAGCATGCAGCACTACTTCAAGCACAACCGGCTCCTAGTGCTGGCTTTATACATTAATGAAAAGAGCTGGCTTTCTTCGGTGGCCTCACTTGTAGGTTTTTACCTGTGCTCACGCATTTCAAGTAAGTTGGCAGCTCTATTGTTCTGCTATTGTCTGCATGACTTTTGGAGCGCTATCTATCAGAGAGAAAATTAGATGCTAAATGGATCCTCATTAGGACACTTACTTACTATTGCAATAAAGCATTTTTCTTGTTTTAAAAGTTGCATCGTGCTCTGTTAGCATCCTATCTTAAAAGTTGCTTTCCAGACAAAGAAATAGACGATACTTAGCATTGTACTTTGTTACGCCTCACAGATAAGACAGTTAAAACAGGCCTATGTATTTTGAGAGTACAGAAGAGTTTCCTGGTGAGATGTTAGCATCAGTAAGGTAGGTCAGATAAAAAGAACTGCATATTTATTTAATAGACTTACCCAGACCATACAAGTTTTAGTTTTATTTGAAAGGGGTTTCTTTTTGCTTTTTGTTTATTTTTTTAATGCTTGTGAAACCAAAAAACTTACTTTATACCTCAGGCCCCAGTTGCTTTCTCATTTAAGGACAAGCTGCACAAACAGTCTTGAAATTCTCTCCCCTGCTTTACCTGTCTGTATGAGTACTTTTACACTAGTAACCCACAACACATACATGATCACATGCTGCCATCTAATATCAAACAGCTAAGTGCTAGATAATCATGTTGCACTCCACTACACGATACCATTAAACAAAAGCAGAAACTTCACTGTAACATCTCCCTCAAAATTAATGGGTTTTTTTGTAAAATTCTAGGCACGCGTTTGTTTCTTGAGCGATGTTTTCAATGATACAGACCATACCTCCTTTCGTAACTTAATGTCTGTCTGTCTTTATTATTTTAGAACAGCATACTTTGTAGTACATCTTTTCTATCTGTGTGAAATTAAGAAAACTGATCTTATCTTCAGATGGAGAAAGCCTACCTGGAGTGCTGAAGATAAAGCAAAAGTTTAATGGTAGGCTGCAAGGAAAAGCAGGTTTGCTCAATAGCGTGTTCACATGAGAGAGACAGTCCAGCCCTTGCTTTAAGTGACTGCTAGTGTGCATTGTAGTGTTTTATCCTATTCATCAGTAAATAGGAAACGTTAAAAAAAAAAAAGAATTTCCGTCCCATAGAGAAACAATGGAGAGCTGCTAGAGTTCCCAGGTAAGATTTTAGCTGTGCAGATTCCCACAGTAGCAACCTTTTTGACTATATAAAGTAAGCAAAAAATCACAGTATTATGATAGGAAACAATGAAATACAGTGTTTTGAACAGCTATCATTCAAAATCTTTGGTGAAAGCTGGTTACGTACTTTCCTTGCAAGACTTCTACAATTTCAACCCAAGCCAACTCGAGGAATTGCAGCAAGCAAAGTGTTTCATTCTGCATAGAAAATACTAACATTGCAATAGTCCTGATAACTGATCATGTATTAGGTAATTTGTGCAAAATCTGCTTAAAGTTTCACCAGTGTTTTCACAGAAATGATCATTCATTTTGTTTTTTGATTGAAACATTATTATTTTCTATTCCTCAACTGATCTCCACATTGGTTCTTCTGTGACATTTTCATCATTCCTTACCCTAACATAGAAACTGGACTGTTTTTGAGGTATGAAAGGGTACTGATTGAAGCAAGTAACCGTGCTTTCTAGAAGTCTGCAACATACCCTACATTCTGGTGATGTTAAGACCTAATGAAACACAATAAAAATGCAATAGTTGCTTGGCAACAGAGATTATAAACATTAGCACGTCATTATATACAGAGGTACCCCAAGAGCTGACCCTGATCTCACCTTGATTCATAAAAGTTTATACTGGCTCTGTGTATCAGCTACAGCGTTTTCTCAGAAAGTACCATCACTAACAACCAGAACGCTGATGCTAGGGCAGGGAGAAACACTGCTTTATGAAATGGCTCATATGGGTATAAATATGCTTATGTGCTTGACCGGTGATAGCATGGTCTTTGTCGGTATACCACTGTGGAAAAGAAAAATACAGAGAATGTTAGTTCTACCTACATCTTAATGATATACATCAAACACAACAGACGTAAAAAAATGTGCAGCCATTTAAAATTATCCCAGCATGGAGGCAAAGACACTAGGGTGGTAGGAAGTTGCTATGATACTTTTGTCCCTGCTTGGTGTGTGGGATACACCATCTATTCCTGCGAAAAGTACAAAATGAATATATGGCTTGTCCATGTGGAGGGTAGAGGGAGCTCCTCGGTTGAGTGCTGCCTGATCTCTGCCCTCTGTACACCCTGCAAGTCTGGCTGAAGGACAACCATGTACTGGTGCATTTGGCTTCCTGCTGTACTTCACCCTTTTCAGCACTGCTCCCCTGGCGCCGGGAGAAGGTGGGAAAGGACGAGCTTGCACCTTAGTCCAAGAGTTTCCATGTAGAGCACTAAGAAGGGGCAAACAACTACTTGTCCAAATACTTGGACTTGGCTGAAGAGAACCTTTCCTTACATCCTATCTGTAAGACACCATTCATTGCATTTTGGGTGTATGCAAAGGTTGGGACTGGCTTGGCTGCTTGTCTGAGAACACAAAAAAAAATTCTGTAAACAGGGTCAAATAGAAGAAGGAGTTGCTGTACGTTTTTTCTTGTACAGAAGATACATGGGTGCGTTATGTTAAAATTGCAGTTACTGAACATGAAGTGTTAAGTATGTGAACTTTCATTTAAGATGGCAATTGATTTGTACCTAACACCAGGGAGCTTTTGTTATTATTCTCATAATACAAAGCCATTTGTGTGATAATAAACAAACAGAACCATACCATTGCCTGAAAATCCACTTCAGCATCAACTAGAGCTTTGGAAATCTGTGCTGCTTGCTGAAAGTGAACATTATCTGAAAAGTGGAAGAAAAAGAGGAAAGAGGTAAACAAAAAATTGCTTCTGTATTACTCGGGGGGGCTGGGGGGTGGGGGAGGGAGCAAAACAACAAACACAGAAGACTCCCCAGCAGTGCTGACTGAAACACAAATTAGTTGCAGAAAGCAGTATTATTGATGTAAATGTAACAGCCTTGCCCCTTCATGCTTTTGTTTTGTCAGTAGTAGAATTGCGAACCTGTCTGTAATACTAAAATGTCTAATTAACCGCAACTCACCATCTGCTGTTCCATGAATAAGGAGATATTCAACCTCCTTGAATTTTTCAGCTCTGGCCATTACTGTTGAACTCTGAAATTAAAGAAAAGGGGGGGGGGCGGGAAGAAAAAGGTGCTATTTATTAGAAGATTATTTGCTACCAACTGACTTTGATTCCTGTTGCAGAGTCAGGGGTCCTTCAGATAAAAGCAACCACCCCTGCTGCCCCCGCACCCCCAAGTAGCATGTTCACGCGTCCCGCAGCACTGTGCTGGCACTCAGACCCATTCTGCACTGGTCTGCGATTATTACCAGGGGTTGGGTCTGCAAAGTGACAGGCAATTCCAGAGGGGAAGAGTTTTGCGAGCAAGATGGTACACATTTAACGCATTGCTAGCACGTTGTTCGCCTGCAGCACGCCACTTGCCATAGGTTTCCTGTGCAACTGCAGACAAGTTAAAAAAATGTTGCCATGGCAACAGTGCACCCTATGGTAGCAAGGAGTCGATATTGCAGAGATGACATGCGTTATCTTCCACACCAAAATGTACACCAGTTTTCCTGTAGGTAAGTCAACAGAGCTAATGTTTCATCAGCCTAAAGTAACGATGCCTGACAAAAAGTTTAAAACAACGCTCTGCCCCCAAATACGGTAGAGGCATGCCTGAAGGAAAAAACCCACTAGACCAAATCTATAAAGAGAAGTCAAGCTACGTTTTGGGAATTGAAACACAATATGGCGATGAAAAAAATAATCAGCAACTAAGATTAATCAAGAAACTTAAAACACTATAACAACATATTCCCTGGAAACATACTAACCACTTGACTTGCTACTGTGACTATGTACTAAAGAATGAGGAAAGTAAGGATTGCAGGTAAGATCTTTAATTTGGGCAAGGAAAGGGAATAGGATAGTGCTGTACCATGAGAGTGGGAAGAAGAAAAGGGATGAGAGTCGAGACGTTTTAGGTTTGATAAGACAACCAGCATAACGGGGCAAAACTACATTGAATTAAATTTCCTTCTATTAGCAACATTGTAGGGGCTCTCTGCTGAAAATGACGGAATCCCTGCAGAAGTTTTCTATGTTACAGCAACTTAAAAGCTACTACAGCAAGGAAAAAATAGTAAGAATGAAGAACAAGAGAATGTGGTGGTTGGTTTTTTTTTTCCTTCCCCACCTTGTACTAAGGCTGTATCCTTGCACAGGGATTTGCATTTAGTACCCCCCGAAAGTCAAATACATTATATTACCAAGATGCAGAAATGTTCTAATTTTCTTATGTCTCTTGTACACTCATGAATCTTTAAAGCAAGCATAAATATTAAATTCCTGTTGTCACAGCAGAAGAGCATACCACAATCCTCTCATAAGTGAAAGGAGTTCTTTGTAGTTACTCAACCAAATTTAAAAAACAAGTTCAGCACAGACAAAAAAACCACCCCCCAATCTGTAAC
>NW_010543962.1:0-34015 GCF_000687285.1 Phaethon lepturus | reverse complement strand
TAGGGAAAGGCTGCAGAGCACCAGGAGTCCCACCGAACATACGGAAATCCATGCACACTGGAAGCATGACACTATCCATTGAAACAAGTTGGTATTGCGGAACAAGAACGGATAGTTACGAGAGTGCCAGAATCTGGAGAGAGGACTTTCGTTCAGTGAGGAGCACTGGTACAGCAGCCTACCAAAACGACGATTTGGGAAGTAATGGCCCAGTACTAGGTAAAAAAGAAGGGGGGGAGGGGGGCGGGGGGGAGGAAAGGAACGAAGCAATAGCCTTTTGAGTACATCGCTTTCCGCAGGTATGGAGGGAAACTTGACAGCTTGCCTTTATAAGCTTTCTTCCAGCAAATCGGCGCTGGTTTAAGGGACAGCAAACCTTTTGTGAGTGGAAGCCTGACTTGAGCTACATTTGTGAGAACTCCACTTTCCAAAAGCTGTTTAGAAAAAGGGTGTCACTATTTTTCCCCTCCACAAGCATTAAACAAAATAAAGCTATTTGTAAAAGACTTCAGAAAGAAGGAACACACAAAAGAGGTACTTTCTCAGGTTTTTTTATGGCTTGCAAGGGATGCCTCACTTGCTGTACCCACACTCAACATGAAGAGTCCCTTCCCTAAGTGCTTCTGCCAAAAAAAGAAGGTCGTAGGATAGGGAGCAATCTCAAGTTGGGCACAGTTACAGCACAAAGCAACGGCTGTATCAGCTGAACAAACTTCAAGTGGACAGCAAATAAATGCAACTTGCTTTAACGCCTTCCGTTTCATAGTTACACCGCTGGGACAAAGGTTCTGAAAAGGTACCGCGCGCGAGTACCGAGAACCGGGCCCTGCCGAGTGTAACTGGCTTTTCTGAAGATCACACAGCAGTCAACATTTTATCAGCACTCCACAAACAACTTAAGGTTTGGCTGAAACTGAAGGTCTCTCTCCCTTTAGCATATTCTCAGATAATAGAACAAATGTCAAATCAGTACAAGATGGCATATTTACAAAATTGTACCCTGTTTTGCATAACCTAATGATGCAGCAGTTCTTAAGGACTGAACATTTCAAATCTGCTAGAAAAAGATTGCCAAATCTATGACTGTTTCAAACACTTGCCAAAAGCATATCAAATTCAGAGTGAACTGCAAAATAATCTTCTCACAAGTTGAACAATCTCTTCGGTATGCTTTACATGGCTACCGCATCAGACCTCTAGAGCTCTGCCCTGATTTAGTCTCAAGTCTTTTAAATCAGGGACATTTCTTCCTGAGCAGACAGCTTCTCTGACATTCCGCCTAGGATCCCTACACAATTAATTACATTGGGAGCTCCACCCAGGCTTGCTCCTTTCTTTTACAAAGCTCTAATTTTTAGTAGTTCACTAAAGAAGTGAAGGCACTGATCACACCTCATTAGCCTACATGGAGGAGTGCGAGTCGTCCCTCAGACTTGACTCTTGACAAAGGGTATTTAACATCTCAGATTCTCTTCCTTCGATAAACGTGAAACCCACCTGTCACAGTAATACCGTGGTAGGGTGCACCCCTCTTACCACAACGAGCTTCTTGAGACTATCTATTCACAGCTCCTCTGCGCGTTAGGAAGGTGCCTAGCGGCATCCATGTTCCCTAAGCATGTGTACAGTTCCGCAACCTGTCACTTCCCAAGCCAGCTCTAGAGCAGCTGCGGTAGGATGCAGACTGCATGGTGCAGCATGCAAACCCGACAGCACAAAGTTAACGGTTCAAAAGTGCTTTGCCAGCTTCAGCCAGGAGAGCTTTCGGTGCATGTTTTGCATTTACTTGGCTAGAAAACATTCAGTTCAGAAGACAGCTCTCACCCGCGACGAGGGGCCAGGAGGCTGGCAGTGGGGACCGGGGCACTGAACTAAGGGGCCGTAAGCCAGCGACATGCTGGGCTGAAGTCAGTAAGGGTCTTCAGCAACAACAGAACCCCATCACCTTTCCACTGATGCTACATGGAAAGCAACAAACTCGCTTCTTGAGCTGCCCCACCCCTCCAGGTTTATGTGGAAAAGTAAATTCCAAGTAATACATTATTAGGGGCTTTTAACAATGAATGAGGACTTAAGTTGCATTTTCCTATATCTAGAAGCAGCAGTGAAGTGTGACAACCCGATCTGTGCAATTACCCCTCCTCCATGTAGCCACCATTCCTCCCCAATTAGTCCTCCGAGTAACACATTTGAAACCTTTAGCTCTTTGGTACTGGCAGTTTCAACGTGGCCATTGCCAGCAATGGATACTATGCCAAGAAAATCCGACTCCTGGCTTGAAAGGATTAAACAGTCCTCTGTTGCCATCTGTGCCGTGAAGCTGGTGAATGACTTCGTGCACCCAGAGCGTTAACGTTCGTTCTGCACGACGCAGTAACTTCTATTTACACTGCTACCTCGCAGACCTCCTGCTGTTCCCGCTGCCTTAAAGGAACACATTTGGAAAGCGGCGGGCGGGCGGGCGGCTGCTGGTCAGTGCCCGGTGGGCCCCAGCACCTCGCTGGTTAGACAAGGCAGGCGCAGTGCCACCTCTTCCAGCAGCCACCACCTCAATTTTGACCAGAACCTCTGATACAGCAGTTGACAGAACTAGATTACTGTAGCGGTATGTCAAAACAGACGTTTCAGTCCATATATGTATGTATTTATATGTTTTAGCATGCTTTTAAATCAATCACAACAGCCCCCACCCTTCCCCCCCCGCCCATGACGGTTGCTTAATGCATCAAGACACAATCGGTGCTCAACTCCAACTCGCAGTGCCCCATGTCTTTTCCTCCGACATCCGCATTTGGTTCCATGATCACCATGGCTGAACACCTCTGTGCAACATCCCAATGACCAGGGCACAAAGTACCCCCCAGATCCCTCACGCTTCTCCAGCAGCCACTGTATTTCCACCCAGATCTGAATTTAACAGAACCTTACAGAAGGCTTGGGCTGCTCTGCCCTACGCCCAGCTACCTGTGACTTCAGACAGCCCCTGAGGCAACAAAAAGCAGCTGGCACACAGAAGAGCAAGTCAAACAATTCATCATGCCGTAACGAGGACAAATAATCTATGGGTATTTTGCTCCCATTAGAACACCTGGAAACTCCCTCACTTCTGGGCAAACATTAGTGATTTTAGACCAAACCTTGGACGCCCTGTGTTCATGGAGACGGGGCCAACATTCCAGCCCCAGCACTGCTGGCTCTCGGCTGGTCTGCAATTTGTTTGATATGATCACAGTACAGACAGACTTGCCTACGTGTCAAAGTTTCCTAATGTTTAAGAGATTTTGCTTTCCCTGAAAAAAGCTTGCAGATTCCTAAGGCAAAAAAGTTCACACAATACCTGTCTTTTACAAAGTACATTTCAGAAAGAACTGGAGTACATTTGTTTTTTGTGGAAATGTTGTTAAAGATAAAACATAGTTTGCCCACGAGCGTATTACATTTTAAAACAAATTTGTTTCTCCGTGATTAAAATAAAACAGTTTTTACAGCTTGTTTTACAGTCTGCAAAGTAGCCAAATGGAACTGCATATAAAAAACCCAAAAAACCCGACACACCAAACAAACAACAGAAAACCCACACCGTACAGCTAGGAGTAACTGCCTCATGCAAATCCAAACGCATGAGACTACAGCCCCTAAAAGCACAATGCAACACTTACAGCTGGAAAGAAGAAACAAACTTATTTCTTCCCATGGGGAGGGAACTCGACTGTATAAAGAAAAATACAGTGGCTTAGAAAAGAAACAACACAATAAAAAAAAAAAATTAAAGTGATTTCTTTCTTACATTATAGTTGTTCAGATTATCACTTGCTATAGGAAGGCCCATGTATCGCTCCGTGTATATTGAATCTGTAATTAAAAAAAAAAAAACACAACAGAATATGCTACTTAATTTTCAGTCTGTCAGTCTACCAGAAATTTTACCCACTGATACAAACAATAAGAATGCATTTGCATTCTCTAAATAAAATAAAATAAAAAAACAAAAAATCCCCCAAACCCCAGGTTTTCCACAATGAGGCATGTAGGTAACCATCATTATTCAGAATATTTAATCTTCTTGTTGCCATGGATACCTGAATGCTGAATATTAATGAAGTACTTTGTGTCCGTGTTACCTTATTGTTATTCTTTCAGTAATCCTAAGAAAATTATTGAAAATCTTGCAATAAATGACTAGCATTTGAAAAATTCTTAAGATATTTTATCTAAATGTTTACTACTAAAAATCTGTACCATGAAAATGCAGCAGTAGATTAGGACTCGGCTAGGCTCTGTGTTATATATAGTCAAAATTAAGTATCTCCGATTTTCCACAGATTTTTCAGCATCATATCATACTGCTTTTTTTGCAGATTTGCTGCTTTATTTTATGCCATACAAATCAACACTCTGTTGCCATATTCTAATGCCCCTTTGATGCCTCATCAGCATTGTCCCACTGTTGTTCGGGTTTTTTTTAATGTTGAATATGCATACCTCCATAAACCTTTCCTTTATCTGATCAACTAGAAGTGGAATTTTAGAGATTCCGATCTTCATTTAAAATATGCCATGCTGTAATATTAATGTCCAAACTATTATGAAGACATCCTTATGTCCTCAGCAGACAACTGCTAATACCTGGCAGTATGATTTATCTGTTGAATTAGCCAGAGCACGTAATACGTGATTATACCAGCCTCTGTGCTCGATGCAGAAAGATAAATTATGCCTTATTTCACAGAGGTTTGCCAGGAAAAGCTTTCCTCTGAAAGTCTTTTGGACAACACCAGAAAAGAGTCAAAATGTGGTCACATCGTACCAGCACATACTATATTTTTAACTATAAATTTTTTGATCTGGGAGAAGGGCCCCTATAACTGTATTTATAGCCTCATGCAACTACAGCCTTACGCACCATAAGCTTGAAGCACGTACAGACTTGTCCACTTGTTCGGGTTTTCCTCACACCAAGCTATTCTTAAGATTAATTACATTTATAAAATCCAAATTTTATATCTAAAAGGAAAAAACCCCGAAGGCAACTCCAGTCGTACTCTGTTACTTTGAAAGAGTAAATTACAATGCAAGTTTGATGTGAAGCCTCACGGTTTGTTCCTTCAAGTGAAATAGGATTCTGAAGAAGCAAAAGCTAATAGCGACGGATTTCTGACACACAATACTGGTCTCGGAATATGCAGCAGCTTTGGAAAGCAAACACAGACGCCTTACAGTGACACTACAAATATGACAATAATTTAGCCTCCATTAAATGTAACAGAGATGACCTGGAATTGTGGATCTAACTTTTAAAAATGGTAAATAAGATTTAGGGAATGGGTTTAATCCTGAAATGCAATACCCGTGAGTTCACTCGAACAGACCGAGTGGCATTTATATGGCATCTAGTAGATAATCAAAGTTCTGCACTATGAATCAACACTTTGCAGCATGTGCACTGCAAGACATATGGGAATCCTTGTAACGAGGAAGCCATCACATACCATAATATTGCCAACGTGACACGGGGGCAACCGCTATTCCACACTTGAACACGCCGCTTCCAGAGCCAAGCACCATGGAGGTCACATATCCCCCATAAGACTGAGAAGAAAACATTGCTGTTATTTTAGTCGGAAGGAAAAGGATGGGGCCCATCTGCTAAACGGTTCATCAGACATTTATAGGCTCAGCATTCTTCATATTAATGAACTCCATTCTGAATTTGGGTCAGATCTCACCCAGGCTGCCTCAGTGGGGGAAACGGGCATCGAACAGCGCACGGCAGCTGTGGGGCCGATGAATGAGAACTCGCCGGGGAAAAGGGCGCAGGCGCCGCCGACTCAGCTACGGGTGACGGCGTGTGGTAGCACCGGAGGCAGCAGCGAAAGACGGGGAACAAGACACTGCTGAACCGCTGCGTCCCGCTCCGTGCTGGGGGAGTGGGTGGAAGCAGAGCTCGGGCCCACAATGTGCCTGGTGAGTAGCTGCACCAGGGCATCCGAAAACTTACAACTCCCTCGGAGCAGGCCTACGGCAGCTCGCTTGCTAACTCCCCCCAAAGCGTCAGGAGCAAGACTGTGACTGGGGAGCGAAGGATCTTCTGCCGAGTCTGTGGGAGGAACCGTGCGGCAACAAGCTCCTCGCTATGCACAGAGAACTGACTCGCAGCCCAGCCTGATACGCAGACGAGTAAATAACCTGACACACTTGAGCATCCACCAGCAAGATACCTAAACAATGTCACCGACCGCCCAAACGACTGCCCTCGCTATAGTCTGAAGGGGTTATTTGGGAAAACGCGCCCACCCACGTGCAAAAAGAAGAGCAATTTTTGGATCTCGTTCCTGTCTTGAAACCGGATTACAGACAAATGGAACTGTACCTTAGTTCAAAGGGCTTAAATGTTTGCTCCAGCGTCAATACTTAGGCCCTTGCAATGAGATCAGCGAAGTAATGCACGTACTTAGTAATTAAACCCAACGTGTAAATACATTGCCTAACCTGGCCACAGTAATGGCAAACAAAATTAACGCACACAGCGACAGGCTGGCAACGAGACACTGACAAACTCAAGAGATAAAGAAAATCCATTTGCCTGGAGGTTCAGTATCCAGGATGCATAACCCTAACCTAGCTCCAAAGAGGATTGCTCTTCAACTATTCATCCCGAGGCTCACAAGGAGCAAGATGGGAATGCATGAAGTCCTCCACTTCTGTAGAAAGAATTTCCCTCCCACTGAAGTTAATACTACTATGTTTGACTTCATACAACAGAGAGATGTTTATCCCCACAAGAAAAGCTACTAAAGGCACCATCACCATCATCTTGCCATCAAGCAATTTATCTACTGGTGCCTGTCACCAGCAGTGACCAAATTTCAGCTAGAAATTTAATTCAAGATCCTGCATGCAATCCTGCATATACTTAGACACAATATGCTTAAACAGAGCACGCAAGAATACTCCCCGTGACTGCAGAAAAAGCAGTGAAACAGCAGCTTGGGACAGAGAAATGCTCAGAGGTTGAACCAAACAGATATCACTAACGCTACGTACGCACTTAGCCTTGCAGCTGGGGGGGTATGTATATGCTATTAAACACCTCCCTCTACTGTGACAGGTTTTAAAGACACATCAAAGTCAGAGAAGTCTGGCCTGTGGTTGCAAGAACTGCTGAAATAAAATGCAGCCAAGCACAACAATATAGCAGACAGATATTTTCAGGCTGCTAGTAAAAACACAACCACCATGCCATGCAGCTGGTTCACGTGATTTTACATTTTTTTTAAAAACTTAAGTCATCCAACTAATGTAAAGAGACAATAGTGAATATATACTTGGATTTTTTTTTTTTTTTTTAAATATTGGTTCATCTTGTACACAGCAGCTTACCAGTAACCCTTTAAATTGTTTTTAATCCCTCTAGTAGTAGTAATTCCTGTTTCAAAGGCTCCTGAATGCCTGCAAAGGGACAATGTATATGGGCACTTCAGCAGTTCAGTTACTGGACTGTACCATGACCCCAGAGCACATGGCAGCACAATAAACAGTTGTTGCAATTAAATAATAAGCCAGCCAAACTTGTTTGAGTACTTACCCAACCCCAAATAGCTATTCTGTCCTTATCAACAAAGCTCATTTCAGAAAATTTTCTAGAAGCAAACAGAATAATTAAAGGCTTAATTGATTGCAGGTATCTGCAATTATACAGATGTGCCTATTTTCCATCATGTCTGCCTCTTTCCCATGTACAAATAAGCATTTCCCACTTCATCACAGTGACTGCATATGAAAACATACAATACTTCAGGCATGTGTGTCTTTAAGAAATTCAGAAAAACAAAAAATGTGGAAAAAAAACCCTGGATGCCCTGTAAAAACCCTCAA
This sequence comes from Phaethon lepturus, assembly GCF_000687285.1. Taxonomy (NCBI): domain Eukaryota; kingdom Metazoa; phylum Chordata; class Aves; order Phaethontiformes; family Phaethontidae; genus Phaethon; species Phaethon lepturus. The sequence goes on along the minus strand of NW_010543962.1, from coordinate 26,140 downwards.
ACCACACTCACTGACATTTGTATTGTATTAGGTTAGATTTCACCACCTGCCTCACCTTTTTTTCTTTTTCCTTTTCCTTTCTCCCTTCTTTTTTTTTTTTTTTTTCTTAAAAAAAGAAAAAGAGGAGCAACACAAGTTGCAACAGTAAGGGACAGGCTGACACCTGTAAATCCAGTCAGGGTTTCCAAAAAAAAAAAAAAAAAAAAAAAAGATTCTGAAATGCTAGTTGTTTAAACTCCTTAACATTTTAAAATCCCAAAAAGCAAACCCGGTAAGATCACTTCTTTGTGATTCTGAGACATCCGTACTGACATCATTCAGGTTAATGAGGTTCTACAAGCATAAACCAAGTGATAAAGATGAACTGTGATGTAAAGGCTGAGTAGTTCATACAAATAACTCCGTCACAACAGAAACTTGTAAAAAGCTTGGAGTAAAACTTCCAGCTCCAACTGTCTTGGTAGCATGCTCTTCTACTAATATGACAGCTATTCTCTCTCTAAAACCAGGGATATGGTAAATTTGTTATTACAGCACTAACTCTTCTCTTTTTTTAAGCATGAAATGATGGTTGGCCCGTAAGTCACACACTTCAGCATACAAAATTAATGTAGAATTTAGTTACGTTTTTGCCAGGAATTTCAAGATGACCATTCAAAACCTTCACCCTTTCCCCCCCTACACAATAAGCACAGAAAAGAAGGAGCAGGTGTTGACCATTTCACTGTAGCTCACCTGGCTGCTGATATCTGATCTTCCACTTCGTATGTTCCCAGCCTTCGGTTTACGGCATGCAGAATCTCATCCCCTTGGTATCCACTTCCTCTGCCATCGAAGCTGGCCACGATGATCTGCTCGGTGCTTGCAAGGTAAGTAGACCAGCTGATCCGGAAGGCATAATCTACTTTCTGACTACAGGGTCCCGCATACCTGGATGAAAAGTGCCACAGAATTTGGGCGCTTACTCTCCACGGATCCTTGCATCAAACGTTTGCAATACAATTATGGCTGACAATTTTCAGCCACTGAAGAAGGGTAAACTTTTAAATTAAACTGAGCAAACAAGAAAAGCATCACTGACTGACACCAAACTGCTGCTTTGCCTGGACACTAAAAGCAATATGCTTTTTTAAAACGTCAGCTGGTAATCAAGAAAGCAGACTGGATTTTATTTGTTGTATTGCTTTCTGCTCTAGTAAGAAACTTTCATTATTTTGACTTTAAGCAGCTTATTAGAAATCCGACCCAAATTATTTTTTGCGTTGTCATAGCTAGTCATCGGAGTTTCAAAGCGATGCTCTTTAACTATTTCTGTTCCATCTACCCATTATTTATTTGGTTCAAGTCTGAAGTCAACAAATGGCCTTCATTTGGGAAAATTAAAAAGATCTTTTAATTTTTAACTTTTAGTGCCACATCAGTGCTCCCTACAGTCTAAACTATTTCTTATGCAGGCTGAGAAAAAGGAAGCAAAACTGTAATCGTAACTTTTTAGTTTAAAGTCTTTGGAAGCACTTGAGCACTATGAAATCACACTCCAAGCGCCAGGATGGCGAAATGCTGTTTGCACTCCACTTCTCTAGCCGCTGTTCAACAGAGTAAGAAATGGAAGACTGGCTCTTATGGCTCTAAAACCCATCTTCCCCAGTTTTAAAAGCAAAGCAAAAACTACTAGGAATGCTCTATATCAAGCTTTGTTTCTATGCGTGATGGATCCTGACACTTCGAGGGAATTTCTGGTATCAAGTTCACCATGAGGCAGAGGTGATCCCAACAAAGGCCCAGGTAAGCCAATAAAAATAGAATCAAAATCAACTAAGTCTTAAGAAGCAAAGAGCACTGACTGCTCATTAAAATGTTCAATAGGCATATAAAGAAAGTATTACAGTGCTACCAAACCACATTATGTAAAGATGTATTTAACAATTAGCAGCTAGTTTCCTTGTGGAGTCGGCTTTTGGTAAAAAGGGGAAAAGGTTAACATTTCTATTTTAATGAATATCTAAATTTCAGTAATTTCCAGTTAGAAGAAAATATACCAGCATGAACAGAAGTGCCTGAGGCAAAACAGACCAAGCAGCACATGCTCTTGGTCTTGAATTTATGAAAAAATAATAAATGCAACCCTGACCACAGGATGCAGTTTGCGAACATCAGTTGACAGTCAAATATCACAGAGAAAACGCAACGTCACCACTTCGTACTTCAGCTTATTATTCAAGGTTTCGATCTGGAATGTAATTTCATTTAATCTTATTCCTAATGAACTCTAAGAGCAGAGGAGGAGGTAAGCTAACGCTAACATCCTGGCTTTTAAGTCAGATACAGAAGGTATCTGCCTCACTGCCACCAGCAAAACATGTACTTGTTAAGCGTTACATCATCTTATGGTACAAGAATCTATCACAAAATGGGATACAACTGATATTCTTCATTCTCTCTTAAAACTACTTCAAGAAGTAACTGGTGAACATGCCAGTTTTGTGTTTCCAGATCTTATTAGGAGCATTTGAAGTCGATGAAAAGTGATTATTAACAGAACATTGCCATGTAACTTGAAGACTTACACATCAAGGAGCAGAGGGTACTTCTTTGATGAATCAAAATGGGGAGGCAATATCATTTGATACCACAAGTCTAAAAGTGAAAAGAGTTTGACTTCGGTCAGTTCTCCAGTGAAATGATTTGACATGCACTGCAATTCATACATGAGCACAGCTGAGTTACTCCCTAAAAATTAAAAAGTAGTTTCATCTGAACTGTCCAAATATATACAGATGAAAGTTCCCAGCTAATCTAATTTTTAAAAATTTTTTAAAAAAAGTTTCACAGTGAAGTTAGCAGAAAGTCTGGAACTGGAATGGCTACAATAACAAGAATAAAATTTGGGGACTCAACATGCTGTCTCGTAACATTGTACTACGTTATACGTTATGTGTAAAACTTGGTAAGTCTCTACAGTGGTAAATCTGACACTAGCTCAAAGATGTTTCTCTACTCAAATTTCTCTCCCAGCACTAAAAAGAAATTATAAATATTTTGAACCTGCCAGATAGGCTTTGCTTGACAGTTTGTAAAGCATCCACCCCAGAAACATATTCAAATATCTGTTATTTCTCAAGCAACATTGATTCCGGTTCCACCCATGTTACTCTTTCCACCCAAGTTGGCTGAGCATTAGCCGAATGTTTTAAATGCACACCACGTAAGTTCTGCAAACCAACTGGCTTGATTATTCACTCATGAATTTTAGAAGAACTGACGCTGCAAAGGAAGCATGAAGCAATGCTGATGGACTGCACTGCAATAATAGCCAGAGTCCAAGTCTTACAGAAATTTGTCCAGGCATGAATATGCAAGACATTAAAACACTGAAAAATTAACAATGTAAATGGAACACATGAAAATACTAATTTCAATTTTTTGCATCATTTGTGTACTTTATAGTCACAGGAGCAGATTTCTTCTTTGATAACATACATGGACTTATAAGCAGACTTGGAACTTGAAGTAGGACTACATAAATGGATTTATTTCTCCTATTTGTGACATTAAAAATAGATTCCCCTTACCCAAAAGCTTTTACCCTGAAGAGATGAAGTAGTAAGAACAAAGAGGAATAAAAAGATGAATATACAACTGATAGCACGAAGAACATCTTTAAACCTCCATCTTGCCTGGAAGATGTCATCTTTAGCCCTAGTAAAAATGTGACAGAAATAAAAGACAGAAAACACAAAGATAAAGAGAGTTATTATATAAATAAGGTAACAGTAGAAGGAGGGAGGCATCAAAAAGAACAGTTAACAATGACTGAGAGAACTCAATACAGTTTGTAAAAATATAATTCCATTATGAATATTCATTCATTTTATCAAGAGGAAGTTTGTCATGAGGAGAAAAGCCAGTAGCAAAGGCTGGAGCAAGAACAGTTTAGACAGATACCAGACTGCCTGTCTATCTGATGTTCCTCAGCCTAGGAGGCTAGGAAAGCTTCTGTACCCAGATGTGCAAATTCAGACAAGCACCACTAGCAAAGCATTAGCAGTTCATCTTCTAGCATTCCGTTCTAGTCTACTCAGAGGTGTATGTAGTCTTGGAGCATGAACATGCTTTTAAGAACACGACTATGCAATCCAAATATTCCCCTCCACAAAGTGATCGCGTTGAAATATAGCCCAAGTGATTTTGCAAGCTTTTCCATTTAGATTCTGTGTCTGTGTTTTTGATAATAACTGAACAACTCCACTGTCCCAACCTGCTAACACAAACCACAGGGACTTATACCTGTAAATTAAGACCTACTTGAATTTATAATTTAATTTAAATTCAACAATGTTTATGAGCTTTGTGTTCCACCTCCTATTTATCTTATTTATTTAATGTGGTGTTAAGGACTTCTGTTTTTCAGGTAATTAACAAGGAGTAAAGGAGTAAAGCCTCTTCATCATGAACTCATCAAGATATCACATAATGGAAAAGGGTATTTTAGATAAGAATATTTTGGGATTTCAGAAAAAAAAAAATATCTTGTCTTGTCTCTAAATGAGGAATAACAGCAATAATCCCCGCTACACCAACCTTTTATGTCATGCTTTTCAGCAGAAGACCTGGAAGCACTTGGTGAAAGGGGGAGAAAAAGGTAAAACATGTTTTTGAACTTACTGAATCCACCTACACTAATGGAGCCAATTTTTTTTGAAGGCATCTGAATATCTTTCAATGCATTTTCCAGTTCAGTGTTATTTTCCAGGTATCTGAGGACTAAATAACAGAGTTAGTAAGAATCGAAGTCCAAATACACTGTTTTCAAATTCATTGCTCTTTCATTATGAGCCACTTTAAGAATTCAATCTGAGATGATGGCAACCTACACTGCAGTCTTAGTTTACTGCAGTTTTTGTTTTTCCTCTCAGATTCAATGTTTACAATACAGTTTTCCTTCCATAATTTAGTAACCAGAAAGCTGGTTTCCACATTTTTCATCTAAATGCAATTTCAGAAAAACTGAACAATTATCCAGTAAATAAGTCATACATTACTCACTGTTTTCTAGCACAATGTAAGATAATTATGAATAAACATATGCCAAGCTATGTAATTTATTCTTCTGGTCAACTATATTAATTATCTGAAATTAAAGTTACCCTCTATAACTGACATTTTAATTATTATACTAAGCAATGAGAACAAAACTAAAATAAATTTGCAGTGCAATTTTCTGGCTCAACACAAACTGTATTTCAAGACAATCCCATACCTTGATCATCACTGCTTCTGTGCAGCGTAGATATGGGCAGGCCGGGACCTGTTAACAGAGCACGAAACATTCATGTTTACATCCTGTCTCAAAGCACAACCCTCATCAAGTAATGGGAAACGGGTGCATCATAGAAGGTCAAAACTCATTTCCCTCCATTATCAGGGCCTAAACTCAAGCCACAGAATCCTGTAAAACATTCAGACTGTCTTGCAGGCAAACCACATGATTAAGAGGTACAGGAGAATTAAACTTCCCCTCTTTAGCAAAGCCTACCCATTGGTTGTGGACCATGCTTTGGAAATCGGTAAGCCTTGTCACGGGGATCACAGCAGTCTTCCTCAACCAACCATTTTTACAACCTGACAGAAAATTCCTTCTCTGCTGTCTGTATGTTCTTCTAGCCAATAGATCAAGGAAGATCTTGGCATCTTGAAAAACAACATACATTTCAATTTTAAGGGAAATTTTAGAGAAGATTATATTTTTCCCACCCTCTTAGTAATTTATCCTTTGTACTATCTACCACAAGCACTTACAGTCAGAGACAGACTACAGTCCCACTGCTTAATTTATGATTATCTTAATTGGATTTTTTTGAACAGCACTACCTATCTTAATTTTATTCCCACACATAGAGCTCTTCTCCTTACCCAGCCTATTGCTTGCCTTGCTCCCAGAGCCTCCAAATTCCTTCTACAGAGCTCCCCATGCAGCTCTTGAGGAGATGCACAGCAGACATGAGTGCTTTGCACCTCTTTTAGGTCCACTGATAGACTGATAGATAGAACTATCAAATTTTATCCTTGTAATTTTTGTCAAGGTGCTTTTGAGCCTAGGAGGGAGTACGTTTTTCCGCTGCCAATGCATTTATCCAGCAGTATCAACACGTATCATAGTTATGCAGTACACATCAAGATCTTGATGAAGTGAACTTCCCCACTGAACTAATCAGTGAGTCATGTTTATGTCAATTAACTCCGGATATACTCACCACGACAATCTAGCTGATAATACTGTGCGTCTTTGCTGAAGGACACAGAATAATACTGGCATCTTTCTTTATCCAGATCACAGCTAACACATTTAGCAGAATTTGGACTGCTTTCCAAGTGCACTCTGCAAAGTAGATGAGCTTCATTTCAGAGATGAAAGAGTTTAAAAAATAAAAAAAGCAAAAATTATGCTAAACAAATGTGTGCTTTTTAAATAAGATGACCAAATGAAATAGGATAAAATTCATTTAAATGGATTTAAAAATTCATTTTAAAAAACTCATTTAAAAAGTTGAGCTCTGAGTTCAATTAATACTGGTATTATAATCATAGTAAAAAAAAAAAGGGCACGAGCAGTTTTCTTTAGGAGTTTGTTGCTTGAGGATTGGTTGCTTCTTTTCACAATTTCCCTTTATTAACTAAATTTACAGAAAAATGTTTTAGTTGTTTTTACAGTTTATACTCCACTGATTTTAATTAAAAATTTAATCCTATATAGGATCCTACATCAGACTATAAACATTCTAATGTTTTTATTTTCCAATGCTTTTCCTTAAAATTTATTTTTCATTAATGAGTATTTTACTTATACTGTGGGAAAAATTTCTTACTTATAAAGGTTTCTTCCTCCTGGCTTTCCACCGTTTTCATTACTTATGTAGTATCTATAAAAGGAAAACATACTGGTTTTGGTAAAATGCTTGCGGTACTTTAGAATATTGAAAATATTGTCTGGCATGTTTAGATCAGATTTTTAAAGAGTTAAATGACACCTTCTCTCTCTTCTCCCTCCCTGCTTGCTTAGACCTTTACTAGCAAGCCCTCTTGATAGGAATCAATACCTTAATTACAACACTTACAAAAAGTTACTGGTTACAGCTTCTATGCTGATTACTTCCCACTCTCCTGCAGTAACAGGCACTGGAGCCTGGAGGGGGGAAAAAAAGGCAAGGCAAAAAAGCAGAATGTGAAGTTCCTCCATCACCAGTAGAACACAAGTCAGCAGTGACTGTCCTACACCTTATTACTTACTTGTGAGCCATTTATGTAATGGATGTGCTTGTAACCTACTGTATTGCTGAAGATTTTGTAGTAGGTAGCATTGTCGGGTGCAAAGTGAGGGACAGATGGCTGAAACTAGAACACAAGAGAGGAGAGAGATGTCTGTTAAGGCAAACAACAGAACTCCCAAACCAAAATGCTAACTATTGAAACTTCTGTTTAGATATATCAGAACCTGCATTTAAAACACTGTATCACCGAACGTACTGCACAACTTTTTGCCTACTGACTTCGTAGGTAGAACCTGTAGCCATTACCCTAAAAGTACACACACCTGAATATTTTCTTGCTCCTTAAGCAGCAGAATTTCCTGAGTATTAGCCCTGGTAATGACCCATGTCCCCTCCTACCTCCCTTGAATTTGAAGTTCTACAGGTGTTCCTAGCTTCCTACCATTTTAGGAAAAAATATGTGCATCTACTTTCAAAGTCACTGTTTTATTCTCTCCAACGCCAACACGCAGCTGTAACCTATAGCAATGTAAACATTGCAAATACATATTTTCCCTGAATTTCCCATTTTAAAACACATATTTGTGAAAAAATTCTTTGAACTGTTAATTTTTTTTTTAGCTTGACAGTGAAAAACATCCCCCTTTATTCAAAGAAAACAAGCTGCTTTCCAAAAGGAAATTTTGCTAGTAAGCAATTCCAGAATGCCAGAAAACCCAAACTGGAATCAGATCTTTGTGCAAGAACTATCCATTTAACAATTTTGAGTGATGGAAATGAATGGATTCCTTCTACTGACTGTCTTTTGGATGTCCTTCACATTGTACGAAAAAACAGAGGAATGAAATTGAGCCAAATGAAATAAAAGTTATTTCTGTGATAAATGTACAAAACATCTAAATGTTAATTACACAACTGACACAAAGCAATTACCTCTTGTCGCGAATGAATAATTTAGGGATGCACCACCACACCTCTGAGATGTTATACCCATTTTTGAAATGGAAAGTAAATCAGAAAGGTGAAGTGACTTGCCTCTGGTCTCTAGTAAGCAGTGACAGAACTTGAGTTTCCCTAACCCATGTGCTCCCGATAATCTCTCCTTCCCTAGCAATATTTCTGCAAAAAATAACGTGGCAAATATTTTGCTAGCTTCTCCCTTATCATCGTCTTGCTTTTTTGAAGTGTGACTTTCCTTCAACTCAACTGGCAAGCTCTAACTTTCCTCATGACCTGGAAGCCTTATGCAGTAACACAGGTGGTTTTAAGCATCCTTAGATTAAGTATAATTTCATCTCTATTGGGGGGGGGGGATTAAAATATCCACTATTGATATATACAAAGAGAGAAGTATAGGTCTACATTTTACACACATATATATTTACTTAGGTTTGTATATACACTTACATGAATTGTATATACATATATGTGTATAGATACATCTCTCATATATGTAAAAATATACCTTACCAGTCAAGTGTCATTTTATCATTCCTAAGTAGATAAGAATAAAAGAAAGGAATAAATAGACCTTTCCTATCCCTCTTCAATCCTCCCTACTTTACACTCCCTTCTCAAATCCAAGAATCATACAGCAATATTATCTTTTTCTTCCAACAGCTCCCAAGATGTGGGTTGTCTCTTTAAAAGAAACAAAAAACCAACAACCTAGTTTAATGGCACAGACTCGCATTTTGCCCTCTCATTTTGCACAACTGTTTACAAAGTCTGCAGCTTGATCATCACATTGTCTAATTGTGAAGCCTTTGCTGCAGAGAAGCAAAATGTGTCAGCGTTAAGGCCTTCCTTTCCATATCAAATTTGACAGCAGGTGGGTTGATCTCTCATCTTCATACTGCGGATGATTTCATCCCTGCTGTTGCCTCCCTCTTTGCATTTCTTTAAACTTTCATTTTTGACTTCAAAAGTGAATTAGTGACTAAAGCATAATCAGTGTGTGGAAAATGCGGGAGTGGAAAGTGTACTCTGTGTTCTCATCAAAAACTCCAAAACTCATTTCTCCCTCCAAGTCTGAACTTTTGCATCTCTGCTTCGCTTCCCCCAGATCTTCTGTGTAGTTCATTAGGTGCCTACTCTCTACCATGTACAAAAGGATTGAGAGGCAGCTTGGAAAGCATCATCCAGACAGCAGCGACTGGTTTGGCAGAAGCATATGAACATTTTAATCTGGTCAGTTACACGCATCTTGTCCCTAGTTCTTCCCAATGGATATTTTGGGTGGGGGGAAAAATAAGTAACTAACAGCCCAAGGAGAACCTTGGAACGGTTTGCTGCAACCTGAAACGCTAAATAAGACTTTTGTCCTCTATGCCTTTCCTCCAATACAATTCAAAGGTTACAGGATACACTTCTTAATACATTTTGTTCCCTAGATCATGCTGGAGGTGTCGGGAAGACTGGAGAGCAGCCAAACCAGCACAGCTGACAACTGCCCCAGAACAACGGGAATTCTGAACCCTACCTACCGCTGCCGACGCGGTAGGTCAGAATTAAAAAGGAGCCTGGAAGGAGCACTCTGCTTCTTGGCGAGCTGAACACAATGCGCGGGTCGCAGAGGACACCGTCACAGCTCCAGCCACGCTGCACTGACAGCCCAGCCTGGGAGCTCAGAGCCCCACACCCACAAAAGCTTAAAACCGGAGCGGGGTGGCAGAGTGGCTCCATTTGAGACCCGTTTTTCCTATACATGTATAATGCAACAAGTGAATGGATCAGACCTGCACGCAAGAGGCAGTGCAACCAGGCAAGAGGCTCATACGAAATTATCTTAATTATCGGTGTTATTTAGTATGTGGCAGTTTTAGAAATTGAACACTCACTCTGCCAATCCAGCCAGTTGTACTTTCTTCCGTACGTTGTTTTTCCTAAGAAAGAAAAAACAAACAATCCCCCAACAATTATGTTTATTTTGCATCAGGCTACGTTTCTACAAAGATAAACAGACAGAGATACTTCCACTGCTTTCTAGCCGCCTGTATCAAGCATTGCAACTCTCCCACCTCATTTTTCTTACCCGTGGACATGACCAATTTTGAGTAGCATTTTCAAAGTCACAGACTGTGAGGACTGAAAAATTCTGAATTCTTCTGAGCCACTGCAGACAGATCCTTTCATCTGTCACCCATGTTACAACACTCAAATAATGATCCCTGGAAAAAAGCAATAGCATTAGATATTTAAAATCCTCTCTGTAATAGCATACTATACAACAGCATTCAGCAATTCACTGAATGAGACTCATCTGGCTATTTTCATTTCAATCTGCTCTTCAACAATAAATAATGACGCAAACCTAATTGTGCCATTTTTTTGCCAATTGTTTTTGCTGCTAGTAGATGCCTTGGTTATTTTCATTCATAGAATAAAGAATTAGTTTGTACATACCCACTTTCAGAAAGACTGCAATTAAATTCTAAGACAGATCACTATTCTCTAATGCATAAAATAATAGTTACTCCAGACTGTTCATAAATCTTGTACTATTTGCATCTAGTGGAAATTCTTCTGAATATTAAGTTGTATGGGCCGTAGATTTTAGAATTTTATCCTTAGCTGTATGAAGTTGGTTGCTTGTAAGCACTGAGTGATACATATCTTTGTTTAATTTAGTCTTAATTTCCATTAGTTAGAATGGAAGGACAGGTCATACAAGGAGCAGAATTTACTACTTGAATATTTTACTTTCATTTTCAGAACGCCAACTAGTTGACATGAAGACTTGGAGTATCTGAAAAAAGTATAATTTTCATGAATATTCCTGCATATTAGTTTTAAAAAGGCACCACATAAAATTTAGTGGCTTTGTTTACCATTATGATCCATTAGATGTACTCATCTTTTCTTATTTTACATCTCTCCTATCTCCTAAGAAGCCTTATGAACTAAAATAAAACAAACCTCCCCTCCAAAGCAACTATACATTTTTAACCGGAATTTGCACATTTGACTTAGTTCCAAGTTCATGTTCCCTTTTTCCCCAAAGTTATTTAACAAAAATGTGTGGGAAGTTTTGTGATGAGAGTGAATATCTTCGTGATCTTGGTGGGGGGTGGGGGGCAGAAAACACCACAATTAGTGTGGATGGATTAAAAATATATGCCAACTGGTTACCGACCACTTTCACATCTATTTCTAGACTGCGGTTCAGAAATCATGTTTAAAAAAGTTCTATCTTCACATTCATATTTGACTGGGAAGTAGGTAGGTCATTTAATTGCTACTGTCACTGGCTTCAAACAGTGTATTTTAGACCAATAATATTACAAAAGCACTCCGCTGGCTTGTTTGGAAAAAAAATTAAACTGCCATTCTTCATGTTCCTATAACAGTGGTTTCTCTTGTCTTCTAAAAGGGGAATTAGCCCCACAGTTTTTGTTCCGTTGAAGTGAGAGAAGTTAACAATTTCGGAGACTATAAATCATCCATCAGACAAGATGGACAGTACAAGAAAAAAAAATTATTATGCTATTATGATAACATAATAAATCCTTTACGGTTATTATAGAGACTAGGAATGCACCTTCAGTTTTCGGCAACCCATGAAATGGTAACTAAGCTGCAGTTACCTCACGTATATTGTACAGCAGTTTGGATTGCCCTTCCTCACTTGCTGCTGAGAAAGTATACTCCTGCTATCACCGTCTGGAGCTCTCTACTCTGAAGACAACATTTTTAGGACAGATCATTTCAGACAAAAAGCATCTACTGCCTTTGTCCTCCTGTTTGCCAACAGCAGCCCCCCGTACGCATGAAGCCAAAAGTGGCATTTAAACACTGTGTGGATTTTCATGCTGGTCATTCGTGCAAGAAGTGTCAGGTTTCAACCACCATCTTATGTGGCAAAGCACCGCCACGCCGGATTTTGGCAGCTTTCCTTGACAAAAAATGCAACTTTCCCCCTGAAACAGAAGTGCACCGTGCCCCCTTCAAATGTGGGGGTACAACTGCTGCGCATACAACAAGGTCTGGATTGTGCTGCAATGGGCAACCATTTGCAGGGGCACTGCCCCTCGAAATGCCCACCCAGGCAAGTGGGGTGAGGTATGCCACCAATTCAAACTTAGTTTTACTCAGAATTTAGCTCCAAGGAAGTAAAAATAGAATTTGACACCACAAAAATTAACCTTTCCTGTCATACAGCAGTTATAAATATACATACTGTGCCAATACTCATTACTTTGGGTAATTTTGCTCCTGGAAGCACAACAGCAACGTTGCACATCACTTGCCTTTTCCTATTCATGTACTTTCGCTCTTGCAAAATTCCCCAAGACTTGTTCTGGCCACCTCAACGTTTGCAGGCTGCACATGCTGACGCTTAGCCATTATTTGGGTAAGCCATTGGGAGAAAGAGTAAGTTTTGATCCTTGCACTCATCATTCAAGACTTGATTTATCTTTGTATTAATCCTGATTTACAGTGTGTTACATTCATTTAAAAATGGATTAAGTCCATATAACTGAAGCCTGTGTTAGCCAGATGGGTACAAGGCTAGAAGGCAGAAGATCGTTATTCTTCCCAGGACACACAGCAGCATTGTTCAGCTTTCATTAGGCATTAAGAAAAGGTAAAACATAACTCTGGGACAGCAGAGATCTTAACCAGAACTGACCAAAACATAAAGGGCTTATAATTCTGAGGTACTGGAATTCTGGAGAAAAACCGCGCACAACAGCTATATAACCTCTAACTATTGCAGTGTTACTGTAGAAAGGATAGAGAACAACATATTCACACAAACTTGACTATCTCGGTTAACACAGAGATGTTAGCTACGCTGTGGTGAGGACTGAAACAGAATAGCATGGATATTCCAGTTATAGCTTTTTGGCCACCGTGGGCAAAATGCTGGTTTATGTGCTCGCTAACAGACCTCTTCTGATTTTTTTCTGCAGTTTATCAGCATAACCTGTGCTTCTATACCCACCGTGTTTGTAAGCGCAAACCTCTAAAAAATTTCCACAACACTGTTAAAAAGAAAAAACAAAACCCAAGATCTGGGATATCAAATTCTGTGTGCATGCATTTTAAATCAATTTAGTTGCTCTTTACAAAATACATTTATATCATGTTATGCATTTCCAGTGGCATTTTGAGAAATACAATTTTCCATTTACTGCAAGAGGTGCTGGTTTTCACCATGTTTCCAAAGAAAACAAACATTTTAAGTATAAATCTGCAGACGACCATGATACCTTGCCTTAGCAAGGAGTCTGTTTCCAATGAAATCAAATCTTCACTTACCATTAAGGTTTTGTTTTGTTTCCCCCCTTTCCCCCCAGTGAATTGGAATACATATATTATAATTTGATTATACCAAAACTTGCTCATATTAAAGTTGTACTGTGAAATGACTTCACCATAGTTAGACTCCACTGAATGTGATGAGCCAAGAACTTGTCACATTCTGAATATAACATACATGGAATATGCCATCTATATATAATCACTAGGAGGATAATCTCTGTGCAGATTTTCTCTGGTAAATCTTGTTGCTACCAGAGCCGCATGACTGGGAAAAACTGCCATATACACTGAATATAGGGTGGTCACACATAAAAGCTCCTCCTCTCACACCAAAAGGAACAAGCAAACATTTAACCAAAATTTCTTACCCTGCTTGTATTTCTGCAGGTGGAGAAATTTCAGCAGAGCTAAAAGTGGGAAGCGATCTGGTATCCACAACAAAGAACTGCACAGTTGGATTTGTAGCTCCTGCCTAAAAATAAAATTTTCCGTTGTACTTTTGGAGAGACAATATTCTTGGTGAAGTAAATGTTTGAAATTTGAAACAAAGAAATTACTACAGACAGACAGGTAGAACCAGCCAGCTTCAAACATGTGAAAAGACAAGTTCCTGAACGCAGTTAAGATCGATACATAAATTATCCTTTGTGTTTTTTTACATGAAAGTGTTAGTTACGTATTTCTAGATAAGAAAGACTACTACATTTAGAAACACTTACAGCTCCACAGGGCTTGCTGTACCCAAAGCAGTATTTGACCACCTCTCGTCCCACATGCCACACAGCGTGTCTAACAGTGAATCAAATCCATTGCTAACAGCCAGAAAAGTGCTTCTTCACGGAGACCGACACCTTACATCATGAGATCGTATAACAGCTGCCTGCACCACGATCAAAGCTGTGACTGCAGCATGAACCCCGCTATTTTTAATGCGGTGCTACTAGGTACTGCCAGCAATCCAACCGTGTCAGTAAGGGCTTCTTCTCTAGAAGTTAACTAGCCAAGTCCTCCCTGTAACGGTCAGGTAGCTGTAGCTGACCCACCTCCCAAAGTCAGCAGTATTCCAAATGGGGTTTGCAATAAAAGGTGCAATTTAAGTTGGCAGTTCATTCCACATCTGTGTCCCTTCACAGGCACCACGCTCAGGACAGAGTCCCTGCGGGTGTCAGTGAGCCCAGCGCCTCGCCGTGAGCACCACTGTCCCCTCTGAGGGAGGCTCCAAGGGGACAGGCAAAGGCCACGTGCTCCGGAGGCTTTGGGAAGGGTAGGGAGTGACTGCCCACGGCGGCTGCAGAGGAAGCCGAACTCGGCCAAAGAGGACCGGAGGGCGGCTTTCACACCAGCCAAACAGCTGTACCCACCGAGCCATCAGCTGGCTCCATCAGCAGCTCTGCCCCAGCTGATTAAAAGAGTGAGAACACCTTCCTGAGCTGGCCTGGTTCCAACCCATGTATTCCCTCCTGGCAACGGGGATGCCCGGAATTGTGGCGGTGAGCATATTATAGAGACCAGCAATGAGAACCACATCTGCATTGCGATTCAGCAGTACAGTGCAATTGCTGTACTCTAAATGTCATTTGTACTTGTGTTGTGTCTTCAGTGCACTGCTGCATCGCTCCGCTAAATCAAGGTCTTGTGTGACATCAAATAACTTCACACAGGTAAATCTTGTGAAAGACAAAACCCTCCATGTATGGAGGATCTGAAAGAACCTGTCTGGAGCGTACTGGACTCGGACTCTCACACCGTTTAGTCCAGTGCCAACTGTGCCATGGGCAGTGGGCACAAAGTCATGTGGAGAGGAAGGGGGAGGAGAAGGAGCTGCACGCACTAAAGGCTTCGCTTTCACAGCTGAAACTGAAAGAGTTTTAGGTGTGGGCAAAGAAACTCCATCAGCAGATTCCTCCCCTTCATCCCAATATAGGAAGCATCCAACAACTAAAAATGCTACATTAGCTGATGAAGATTTCCATTATCGATACCATGCACAACCCTAACTCAATGTACATCTGCCAAGTGCTGTGTACCAACTTCAATTCCCTCAGAGCTTTTTTATCTCAACATCTACTTGCTACCTCAAAATTTTCTGGTGAAACAACAAAACCATAAATCATACTTTTTTTTTTTTTCCTTTTTGCTTTCCCCTGGAGATAATAAAATTTTTTAACATTGCCAGATGCTGTTGACTTCAGAAAGAGTAATCACAGCAAGCTGTTGAGGAGAGACAGACAATATTTTCATTAGCAGAAACTGATTAAATGAGACTACTTTCTTAATGATAACTGCAGAACCACCATGTTTAATAAATAACACAGACCTTGGGATATGGGATTCTAACGGTCTTTGGATACTGCAAAGTGTCCTCAGAATAGAAGGAATACTCTATAACAGGAACTTCTGTATCATTAAATGCTGCATATGCCACAAAATCGCCACCTGGAGACCACCACAGAGCAGAATGGGTGCCAAACATTTCCTCTAAAAGAGATGCAAATCTGTGTAAGTTATAATTGATAAGTTGGCTCTTCTATCCTAGGTACTGTTCTCATTAGTTTTTAATAGTATTTTTTTTTTAATTGAAGTTTAGATACCAAAGTGTAGACTGTTTGTCAGGGTTCTAAATGAGACATTGTATCAACACTTATAATCTATCATACGAAGCTAATTCACACACTATGATTTCCAGTGACGTGCCACAAGTTAGGCGAATTCATTTCCATTCTTAGATCCTCACACTAGCCAGGTATCAAGCTCAGGTAAGGATGCATGCTTCTGTTAAAATACAGACGTAGATTATTTTGAACTTTTCAATGATAAGAAATGAGATAACACTTAAAATAATTACAATAAAACAAAGTTTTTACATCATAATGCAAAGTAAAATATGCTTGACATAGTTACCTTCATAAACCCAATCTGGTATTCCATTTAAAATTTTATTTTCTTCTCCGTTTTCAGTGATTTGCACAGGTACTGCTGTTGGTGAAGCTTTTATATAAACATTATTATTCCAAACATATGCCTGCAAAACACCATTGTTATTACAATTACTATTAGAGTAAATCCTACTTCCTTCCTTTGCCTCATCTACTTAGAAGTGTACTTTTACATCAGATCACAAAACTGTCTTTGAAGTTGCGTTTCATCAAACCGATACGTAACAAACTTGATTTATTAATACAAATCACGTGTAGCAAACTAACTTCAGGCCTAAATGTAAAAACCAATCAACTATGATAAATGATATGATTACTGTATTAAGTTTTGAAAACCTTGCTATTCATTTTCTGTTGAGTTACAAGCTTATTTTCCTTCATTAGGAGTTGTTTTTCACTGACTAGTCTTTCAAAGAAAACTGTCAGTACTTCAGTGAAACACTGATGGGGGCCTCACCATTGCCAACAGATCTGCAAAGACGGTGCATTTCTTCAGTAGCGCTCAGAACTTCTCTCGTTTTGGGCATCTGCCTGCCTCTCCGATCACCCCAGGGTTTTTTTCTCTCCAACAGCTGAACAACAGTTTTATCCCAGAGCTTTACTCTGCATTGCAGAAAGCTCTTTTGCACATCCTTTGTTTCTGTGGTTGGGCTCTACAAGAAGCTTACTACAAGAAGAATAACCACACACCCCAATCTCCTGCAATAGCTCTTCAGTCAGATCCAGTGCTCACCATAGAGAATGCACAAGTCTTGCAAACACAGTGGCTGTCATCATTGCCATAGATTGGGGAGGAGAGGAGGAAGAAAAGGACAGTGGGGAAGAGTACAAGGAGAGATCTCTAATCCCTGTTACATGCATCCATCAACATTTCATTGCTTATGGTCTAATTAGGAGATAAAAATCACAGTGATGAGTAAGTAGACAATTGTAATGCTGCTGATGTTGAAAGGGATGAGCTACTGTCTGCAACTGTAAAAACATGAAGTTCCTGTGCATTTGTGCATTACATGACTACTGGGGCCACTACTACTTTCAGGAATGCCTTTTCATTAAAGAACAAAACAAAACACACAGAGGGATTTTGGAGTCTTTCCAGCAACTGTAGTCAATTTGGAAGGTAGTTCAGCTACTTCATCTAGCAGCAGGAAAGTCCCAAAACTTCAGGAGTATGTGCAATGTGAGCTTCCATGTCATGTGTGCAAAAACAACTGCTTATGTAAGTTTCACTTGTCTTTACTAACCAGTTTATGCCCAACAGGTGACCAGGATATATACTGTGTATCATTAGGTAGTAGTCCGTCATCTAAGATAGAGCTGGAAAAACAAAACCAAAATGCAGCTAAGAGAAATCAGTGAAATGTCATTTCATTGCAAAATAATGTTAAAACTACATCTCGTGTGCAAAAATTACTGACCTGCTATTGAAATCATAGATGTGATATGAAGCTGTATAGGAATGCCTCCACAACTGCAAAAGAATTATTTTAATATTAAGAAAACAAATTTCACCAGGATTCACGCCTCTCACCGTTTGAATTACCTCGGAAACCCTCCTCATGCTTTTGCTTAAGACAGAACACAATGAATGTACTAGGGTAACAAATCTCTGCAAGGCTTAAGACAAGACTAAAGATCGCCACCCCTCTGGGGTCATCACTTAAATACCATGACAGAGGGCACTGACTAATTAAAGGACAGAGATACAGAGGCCAGAGATGCTGCAGATTCTCAGAAATCCTTGTAGCTACATGGCAGGCTATCATAGCTATGCACAGTTAATCCTCCTCCTCCTCCTTCTGCCTCACTGGCACACTTGCTGTTTTCTGTCTCATTTTCCATGCTGTATTATTTAACTTGGCATCTTATTGTTTAGTAGTCCTCACAAGTCCCAGCAGTATTTCTGTAGCAGTTCCTCCAGTTCTAGGGTGACCTATTCCCATTCATATTGTCGCAGAAATAAACCCTTTCTCTCAGAAACGTGCCTCTCGAAGCCTGTATCATTCTGTGGGCACTTACAGAGAGAAATATGATGATAACGCAGACACGTTTAAATGTGTTCACTACGTGGGGCTGAAGAGGTTTGATTTATCCTACAGTGTTGACATGCTACAATAATGCTACTTTCCATGATGGTTCTTGAAGATTTGTATGAAGATAAAAAACAATAACTTAGTACTACACAACCAGATGGCTATTACATAAGAAGCGTCTACATCCTCATGATTCATTTTGTTACTCTGTTTTCTTGCAATAATGATTAATAATAACATAAGTTTCAATCACACTATTATATAAAGGTTAGAAGATCTTGCCTCAGCATTAAAACAAAATTAACTCTTATGCAGGGGGGTTGGACTAGATGACCACTAAAGGTCCCTTCCAATCCAAACTATACTATGATTCTATGACTGCAACAAATAAAATACTATAGAGCAATAAACAAGTAGAGGGGATGTCTAGGGTGGCTGGAAAAATATAAGGCATCTTATGGCCTCTAATGATGCAGTGAAGAGTCAAACTATTCTAGACAATTCTGAAAGACAAAAGGTAACTGGCTTAGTAGTACCTAGCAAGGAAGCTAAAATTGCAAAAAAGCAATGACCGAGTGCACGGACTGTGGCTGGCACAGCGCAAGAGGCATTCTTGGACTGCCAAGCCAGAACACGTAGACAGAGCTCAGTGACACAACACTTGAGTATTTGTACACTGCACGAGTCAGCACTGAGCTTTTTACAAACAAAACAGGCAGCGCTCTAGAAAAAACAAAGGAGACAACAACAAAGTTACTGGCTTCTCAGTGCACACACTGTAGGGCAAATTACCACCTCCGTTAGGTTTCTGTAACTGTCCTCAAGTGGCACACAGAGCCAGGCTTCTGTGCCAGCTGGCATAAATGTAGGCTGACCTTTGTTGCATGGTTCAGCACCAAGCCAGGATGAGGCATTGTGCTGGAGGTTTTTCACCTGCTTGCTGACAGGAGGGAACAAGGACACCCAAGTCCACTCCAAGCACAAGAGGACAGCCTTCTCTTGTAAGCACATGCTGCTTTTCATTCTCCTCGGTTTTCAATTCTGAAGTCCTAACACCACAATGTAACAACCATATATGCTATGTGTATATATGTACAAGCACATGTAGACAAGCATATCTACTCATCACTTCTCCTTACCCACACAGCTCTTCGGACAGTCATGCCTATCTACTCTTCTAGCTTGTCTCCCCAGATGAACCATGCAGCCTCACTTTCCTTGTGATATCTCTCCATCCACTTTTTACCCAGTTTCTTTTCTCAAGCAATCATGGCTCTTCTGCCAAGCTCACAGACAAAACCAGTCTCTCTTCTCCTCCTGCCTGCTCAACTTCACTGTTCCCCTGCAGACATCCATCTTATTCATGCATCCTCCTGCATTCCCCTCACATTCCCTCAGCCTCTGCCATCCCTACTTTCAAGACCACCTTCTTGCTCAGTTGTTCCCAAACCTTTATTTCCCAGCTTCATCCTCAGAGAAGTAAAATTTACTTGTACCTTAGTATAGCTGTACTGCAGAAGAGCAAACTTTTGGTCAGGAGATAATATAACTGTGGTCGCCTTGTATTCATCCTGTCAACAAAGGGCAAAAAGAACACATAAAGCACTGATTCCAAAGAAATGCGCAGAGCAAAATATTAAATTCAATACCCTTCCCAGCATCTGCACATATTATATGGAAGTCAACATACTAATGTTGTATTCGCCAAGATTACTGAGGATGTTCCAGTGCCAGCATCGATACGTAGGACGTCCCCATTAGCTGTTTTGTGAAGATACTGATTTCCTAGAAGAACAAGAGCATTGCTAATAAACAGTAAGTACAATGCTAATCAGTTACTTCTCTTTTCCCCTTATGTTTTTAAGTAGGAAATAAAATTTTAAAATCTGCTTAATGTTGCGTTTTCCCACTTCCATAATGGAAGAATGCTTATAGCACAAGAATGTTCACAAAAATTAGTCCTGGGGTTCACAGTCTCTGCCTTCTGGCAGTTCCGTGGGGCACTAGGCATATTCCAAAGGAAAAGTGCCCTGTATCCTCCTGTTGCCTGATAGTCTCATGCACAGGAAGCTGACACACTTCAGAGTATAACATTCTTCTACAAAAAAACATAGAAGTATGCTCTTTTAGCAGTAGGAGAGTATAGCTTGCCGTGATTGTGAACATGTATCTAAGGGGAATAAAAAAAAATCACAACTTGTTGAACTACACATCTTTGTATAATGGTACCAATAAATAATTTAACTTTTTTTCAGGATACAGTAGTTGCCTCAGCATGAAGATATGTTTTTACTGAAGGTAGTACACCTTCCTGACATTCATGCTGTACATACAAGTGAATTACCTGAAATCCACTGCAAATTATGTGTTCTGTACTTATAGTCATTGTTTAAGTAATTCTGTAGAGTATATGTTCTTCGTGAATCAGGCTCAGAGGTATTTTCTGAAAGAAAGAGAGAGAAGAGAGATTTTGATGTTGCTGCAAATTGTTCCACGCCAGCTTCTTAACCTGACTAATAAAATAAGTTGGGTTTTTTTGTTGCCAGTTATCGATGTGTTTTAGCTAACCACCTCTAAAGTACTATCAGTAAGAAGGCACTAAAACTTTACTGCAAGATAAATTCAGCAAGTGTAAAATAACAGAATATTGGTGAGATCACTCAACAATCTTACGTAAGAATTACAGATGCCTTTTCTCTGCTGGTATTTTACTTTAAGGTACACAAGAGCTGTTATCTTTTGAGCTAATGAAAATACCTTTTTGACAGTGACAAAAATAAACAGAAGACCTCTGTCCCTCATCTCAGGAAACAGAGACTTGTATCCTCAAAAACCGAAAAGGAGTGATCTTGGTGCCTTTCCCCACTGTGCTCACTCTGGGAACTTCACTGCAGAACCCTGACTGCTACTATCTGTGTTAGACATCACTTGTGGGGTGGATCATGCAAAGGAGGGATGTACATGCTCATGTTTGAGAGCGGTGGACAGGCAAGGCTGTCCAGATGAATGAAATGTGGCATCCATGTGAGGAGATGCACAGACCTTGAAAGATACCCTAAAATTAAAGCGGCTGCTGTACTTTATCACATATACCATAACACTGCTGTTCCTGTTCATCAACTCTTCAATCGTGAATCATCTGATTATAATTAAACTCAAATTTCAGAAACGTCTCAAATAAAAAAGTCTCAGGAGCAGTAAGATTTTCAGGGAAGGCCTAATTGAAAAAAAAAAAAAATCACAAATGCTTACTGAGAAGCTTATGATGAAATAGCTGGTTAAATATTTATCCCTCTCTTGATGTGTTTTTTCACCAAGGTATCTTAATGTTTACTGCAATGTTACTATTTTGACTGTAAAATTAAAGCCAAGCAACTGGGTTACTATGAAAAGACTAAGCGAAACTTTGAACCCAGTTAAGCTAACGAGTTTGGTCACCAGCTCCAGTGCACTGCAGTCAACTTCTAGGAAAAATCTTTCTTTCTTACTGGCTGCAGTGCACAAGCTACTCTTTCCAAAGTCTGAAAGGTTCAAATAATAGTAATTTAAAAAAAAAAAAAAAAAAAAAAATCAGTTTGTGAGTCTTTGTGATCTTTTGCCTCTGAAAACAAAGACTACAATTTTTAAATTCAAGTGTGCAATTCTCTCCCTGCTTGCTCCCCTTTCTTTTAAATTTTCTTTTTTATTTTTTAAATGGAAACCTAAAAACTATCCCCATACAAATCTACACAGTCCAGAAGCAAAACAATTTTTATTTAACCTGGCTAAATCCTTTTTTTTTTTTTTTTTTTTTTACTACCAGTTCAAATCAAAAAACTTAGGATAAAAACACTCAAGTATAGATGTGGTGACTGATCAGCCAAGATAATAATCTGCCCCTATCAATTCTGAGAGTCCCAGCCTTTGAGATACTTTTGAACAGCCAGCCTGTTCTTTCATTATGCTAAGGAAGAAAGAGAGTGCAATGTCTTTGGGAACACACACAGAGAAAAGCACCTCCCAGTAATTTTTGCAGGTTATCTTTCTGCAGGTTAAATACATGTGACATCTGGAACATGAAGATATTTATATTAGATATCACAGTTTAACTTTTATTTCCAAACAATAAGCACACTGCATATATACAGCACAGCCTGTACAACCATTGCTGCACTAAAAGTCAAGAACCATAACAAACAACAATTTTAGTCTATGATGTTCAGCAAAGGTTAAAAAAATTACTGGCTCAATACCATCTGAAATTTGACTGCTCTAAAAAATTAATAGTCTAGATTTCTTGCTCACGAAGTTTCTGTGAGAATATTAATTTCTCAGGTTAATTATTCTGTATTAACTGAATATTTAATGTGATGAATTACAAACAAGTGTGCATTTGATATTCATGCACAGTTGTCTAGTTGGGAATATCACTTCTCTCCTTCCTACTTGAGTGTCATTTTTGATTAGAGTGGCTTCAAAAAGCAACAAAATTCTCTCTTGCAAAAGGAGGAGCAATTTAAGACAGGTGGCTGGTGAACAGGTTTAGGGATTTTTCCAAACTGATGAATGTTTTTCCCCCTGGTGACACACATATTTTGCTGAAGTCTCCTTACTAAAAATCAGGCCACTATTAGAGATTTTTTGGCTTGTGTATAAAATTAAAATTTCATTTTCTGTCAACACCTTCCACATAGTAACTGAATATGAAAACATAAGCCAAGCTGTAACGGTATAATTGTAAAGGTTCTAGTTGAAGTATTTTCTTAAATTTGTGAGATAGGCCACTACCAGTATATTCTTACTTATCCACATTTTGCCACCGACCAAAGATACTGAACATGCATTGAATTCTGCATTTTGGTTCTTCTTGTTCAGATTCCATTTGGAAAAAAGTGTCAAACAGGTTTATTTTGACAAAATAAAGTAGTTGTTGACATTCAAGAGCATTTTATTGGCTTTGAAGATTGGATACAGGTCAATGTATGTTCATATTTCAGCAAAACAGCTTCTTTCACTCTTAGGTTCCCCAGAGAGGCTGTGAAGGCTGAATTTTCTTGCTATTTTTCTTTTTTGACTATTCCAGATATAGACTTATTTTTCTAAATTCCAAATGACTAGCTCTTCATCTCTACCCTGTTCTCACCCCAGGAGCACATACATGTCTTAATGATATACTGGAAATATTTACATCATAATACCCCTGTTACAACAGCAAAAACTTAAGTCTGGGAAGAAGGCTCTTAACCTTTTATATAAGCAGTACTTGTATGAAGTTGATAAACAGTTTTGTTTCAATTTTGGAATTTTTTTTTTTTTTATGTCACCCTTTCCCCTTCCTCAAGGGAAAAAATGAGTTGGTTGCTGTAGGTGTAAGGTGTAAAGTAAACAAGAAGTTAACTACTGTGTAAGGTTTATCACATGACACATCACCATACCAAAATCTAAAGTTGTTGACAAATTACTTTTGGTATATGTATTGTTTATTTCCCAGTGTCAAGGCACATTTTGCTGATTTCCATATGTAATAAAAAAGAGCAAGAAATTATGTAACCAACTTAAAACGAGATGGAAAACTGTAAAACCAGTAATAACGTAAGCTTTGCTGCATGTTCACCACTACCAAGAGAGACTGGAATAACCACAATATTATCTGTATATCAATAACCATTGTTTTCACTCCCTGCACAATGCCTGAACCACTGGGATGAAATAAAGACTTGACTACTATTACAATGACTTTTATCAGAACAGACTTTGATTTCACTTAGTCACAGTCAGGTGAGCTGCTGCTCCTCCTCCTCCCCACTACTCCTCATTTTTGCCACCTTTCATTTTGTACTCGGCCAGCACCTGTGCTGTCCCAGGAGGCATCCTCAGCTGACTTGCATGCCCTGAGGTCACTCATAAAACCCATATAATCAAACTGTCAGTGATTAAGTGCTCTAACCTATAAAGGGGTAATTATAAGTGCACCACCTGTACCCTCTCAGCTACCAGAAAACATTTGTTTAGTACACTTCAGTCAAAAATTCAAAAGCACCCGCAGTTCCTGCACTGTAACTGTCACAGTTGTTGTTCAGATGTTACTGCTGGCCTGATTTGGGAAACGACAGGAATTCAAGTTTTTGAACTGGGACTGTCCTCTCCATCTCAGTCCTTATTTTATCCAGAGGGACCTAGTGAACTACCTTGGTGTGCTAGGTAATTTCCCATGCATTAATTTGCACCAACAGTAAAAAACCTGACACACTGCCCTACTCATTTACAAGCAAAATGACACAAGCCAAGGCTGACAGCATGATGATATTCTGTTTGTCATCCAACAGAACTGTTACTTTAAAGTAAAATCTATTTACTTTATACTCAGCGACTGATTCTAAATTGTGGCCACTTCTACAACAAAAGGATTCCTATGCTACAACTTATGAAAGAAGAAAACCCGTTTCATTTTCAGTAAGACACAGCGCTGGCATTAAGCTAGACCAGCACCAACTCTTCAGCGGAGTTTAGGCCTGCGTACTGAATTCTTTCACTAGGTGTTATGTCTGCACACGTGCATCTGATAAGCTATTAAGACTCCTTCTCTTGCTCTTCCCAACTTCTGAAACTAAGAATTTTTTCTGACACCTCAAAAATCTGCTTTTTTTGAGATAAATGACAAAAAGCTGCCCAAAAATAACAGAACAGAGAGTCAGTATCCACTGATGCAAGTGTTAGCCCAGAAGATATGTAATTCAGATATCTGGACTTCAAAAATGTAGTTTTTAATGATTGTGAAATTGATAATGACAAAGCTGAATTGCAAAAAAGTTTAATGTATATTATGCCTTATGAACACTAGTGACACAAGCTTTGCCCCTTTAACTGACATACAAAAAACCCACCAGAACTTTCTGTGCACACAAGCAACTGCTGTGTTCATGTCTTAATACACTGCCAAGATCAACGTACATGTCTTCACACATCTTGGGGTGCACCTCACAAACAGAAGGCCACCAAAGGTCTAGCCTAGAAAACACTTTGTTTCCTCAGTTTGCAGTGCTGAATTCTACGTATCACAGCTGCTCAGCTGTTAATCGTAAGAACACAGAAAGAGAGATTAACCTGCAGCTCTGTCCTACCAGCTGGAAGCAATGCATTGCTTGATGAGGATTTAATGCTGTTTCACATTAACATCCAGAGCTATAAGGACAACCTGGAAAGTACAAACCGATCAGAGTCCAAAAATGCATTCCAAATCTTTTCCTACTTTGCTGACCTCTGTAGCTGTGCTGCGTATATAATTTCACTCAATAACGTTAACAAAAGTTGTGCAAACAAAGCAAATTAGAGGCAATATAATCTTATCTCTTCAATACGCCCTAGAAAATTGACTAATTGGCATTTTACTGCTGGTTCTACAGCCTTCATCCGCAATAAGAAAGGAAAATGCTGAAAACAGTAATGCTTATAACTAGTATTTTCTCAGCTCACGCGGGCCTCAAGGAACTTTTTAACTCCTCCTTCCCGCCCCCGCGCCCCTCACCCTCTCAGGTGAGACACCTTCTTGACAACGTACCTCCCAGCTTCCCAGCGCCCAGGGGCTCCAGCCCTACCGACCCAATTCCCTAAAAGCACAAACTTTCAGCAAAACTTTCCCCCTGCTGCAGCGGGCGTC